>NC_041009.1:1219392-1522991 GCF_004193775.1 Glycine soja
CTTCGAATACTAATATCTTCTTAAAAAATAACAGAAATCATGTAGCTAAAAGAAAAACTGAAATATAAAAGGAACAAATTACTAATAAGAAATAGCAAAATCATTGAGAATTTATGGATGTACACTATACCGTGTAAGAAATTCTGCAAGTGTCTACCATTGTTAGAGTAATATTTATTATTCTACATGGTGTGTCATTAGATTAGACAGAATAAGTGAGATTTGTGTCAATTGATTAAACAAATATGAAAAATGAATCCTTGTTTAAACAACCCCTACAACAATAATACTGTTCATTCCAAGTCACAACAAGTCCACATTTTCTTGCGATGAGTATATTGGACCTTGATTTACATAACATATAATTTGCGTAATGATTTGTCATGTTAGTCATGTATAACTCATTGAGGAACAACTTTTTCTATCAATGTGCACATAGCGATGTGTAAATTGGACCTTGATTTACATAATATATAATTTGCGTAATGATTTGTCATGTTAGTCATGTACAACTCTAATTGAGGAACAATTTTTTTCTACCAATGTGCATATAGCGATGTGTAAATTGGACCTTGATTTACATAACATATAATTTGCATAATTATTTGTCATGTTAGTCATGTACAACTCTAATTGAGGAACAATTTTTTCTACCAAATATTTATAATATAAGGTCAAATTCAGCACTCATGTATGATCATCTCTCATTACTTTATTCTTCTTGTACTTTTACTAACTCAGAGCGTCAAAATCGTTGTAATTAAGTAGTCAATATTAAAATTTCTCCTCTGTTGTCTTGAGATCTCTCATTTTGCCGTCTGAAAAACTCACCGTCTCTGGCTTGCAGTTTCACCACTCAACATGCACAATGCTTACATGTTTAGTGTGAAGAAAAAAATGATGTTCCTAATGCAAACCATGAAAATAGGAAGCTAATGACTTTATCTGATCAGTCATAAGCACGAAAATCACTAATCTCATCCAAATAAGATTTTTATGAGTCGTGGTCCTTGAAATCAATTGTTAGTTATATTGCTAAACCTGAACTGTATTGTAATGTCTAAAACAAAACAAAAAATTTGGAGGGACAAAAATAAAAGCGTTAAATTACTTGAATTAAAAAAATATTTAAGTTTAAGAAAACATGCAAATTTTTTATTTATTTTGATATTGTTCATACAAAATTATTTTATTTTAAATAATATAATTATGTCAACATTACTTTTTCAGACTATAATATTTAAATGTTAATTAATTTATTTTAAATAGATATTAAACTACAGAAATTATATAAAATTTAATTATTGAAAATCAAATTTATAAACTTATCACTCGAATATAAATTAATTTGACATAAAACACACACTAATATATTTTAACTTTTTGATATGAAATCATAAGTATTATTTATAAGAGAGAATTTTATTGAAGTAGGATAGAACTATGAACAATAAAATTCATACTTTGAGTATTTAATAAACAATTATTTGATTAAGTATAAACAAGAAAGAAAAAAGTAATATATATATATATATATATATATATATATATATATATATATATATATATATATATATATATATATAATGTGTTGATACAATTTTAAATATTCAACAAATTACCAGTGAAATGAAACTAGTTTGTTGATATATAAAAAATACAAATTTAAATATATTATCTGAAACAGCTAGGTCAGTGTTTTTAAGTTTACATTAACTTACCATTAATTTGTGTTTTGACTTGTTTGGTCTGCAAAAGTAAAAAAATGTGGTTTCTTGGTTGGAAAGGGCAATCGGGGTTCTCAGCGTCCTCCACAGCCGAACAAGTCACTCAAGGGATTGATGGAACCGCTCTCACAGCCATCGTCACAGGTTTTTCTTTTTCTTTTCCTTTTCTGAAAACATGTTTTTTTGGTGCTGTGCAAATTGGGGTGTGTGTTTTGTATAAAAAGCTTTTCCGCTTGAAGCAAGTTAACATTTTTAAAGGGTGTGTGCCCGAAAACGCCATAGTCTACTTGGAACACTTTTGTGGGATGAAATGAAAGTTGACAAAGTTATTTTCATTAATTTTGTTTTTTTTTATTGGCAAATATTATTTTTTGTTAGTGGAGAATTCGAATCCGACCTCTCCCCCTTCCTTTCTCCCTTCACCACATGACCAACATTATATCTTCTTAAGTTATTTTATAGTTTATTGATGATGCATCACTTATGGCTTGTTGAATGGTGACATGAGTTTTGTTGAATTATTGAACAAATGAGATCCCATGTAACCTATTATAATTTAGATGGGAGTTTGAATTTTGTACTGGTTTCAAGTTTCAACTACCATGATATTGAGTACTTATATAGTCCATGTTTAGGAGCAACAAGTGGCCTTGGTCTGGAAACCACCCGGGTTCTTGCATTGCGCAGTGTCCATGTTGTTATGGCAGTAAGGAGTGTGGACAGTGGTAAGAATGTCAAAGAAACAATACTTAAGGAAATTCCCTCCGCTAAAATTGATGTCATGGAATTAGATCTAAGCTCTATGGCATCGGTAAGGAAATTTGCAGCAGATTTTAATTCTTCTGGTCTTCCACTCAATATCCTAATGTAAGAACTTTTAATTCTATCTGTTTTAGATATCTTTTAATTAGGTAATGTTTTTGTCTATGTGTCTCCAAGTGGTTGAATGTGACCAATTGATGTCATATCTTTCTGGAAAGATGGTTGTTGCCAACTTTTACTACTTTCTTCTTTGGCAGTGTTTGATAAACTATACCTGTAAAGTGTGAAATTATTCCCTTGCTCCCTTTCACTCTGAACTCTTGTTGGCATATTGCATGGAAAGAAACTCCTCTGTTTAATGTGTTGATTGCACATTTGAAGTTGAAAGAAATAATATTCTTTCTTTCCTTTGAAGTAACAATGCAGGGGTGATGGCAACTCCATTCACGCTTTCCCAAGACAATATTGAATTGCAGTTCGCAACCAATCATTTAGGTATTATGTTACATGTTTACCTCACATAATTTGTGTGATTTCTCTGGCCTCATTTCTGCAACATGTCTTTCTAAACTGAAAGTTGTTATTCTCTAATAATATACAAAATCACACTGAAGGTTAATAATTTAATACTATTTTGTAGGCCATTTTCTCTTGACAAACCTTTTGTTAGAAACTATGAAAAAAACAGTACGAGAATGCAACCAGGAAGGAAGAATAGTTATTCTATCATCAGAGGCACACAGATTTGCTTATCATGAAGGGATTCAATTTGATAAGATCAATGATGAATCGGGGTAATGATCTGGTTGGAATGATAAATCAATAATAAACCTTTTCCCTATTTGGATATTTTCTACTAAGCTCTTGCTATAAAAATTCATAATAAATGTGTATTATTCATGTCCAATGTTTTGAGTTCCCAAAAATTGCATAATTTCCTTCTCTATCTGAGTTTTATACAGGTATAGCAGTTATTTTGCTTATGGACAATCAAAGCTTGCTAATATTTTACATGCAAATGAGCTTGCAAGGCACTTGAAGGTATTATATTCATGAAAAGTCATCTCTAATTTATGGAATTTCATTGATTCCACTTTATTTACTGCAATATTTAGAGTCTCATGTCTGTAAATAGCCTGCTTCAGTAATAGATTTTCCCGTTGTCTTTTGTCTAATTATTGAACAACTTATTGGTCAAGTTTGATGTAGAATCCTTGCATATTCCCTTTTTTGACAGGAAGAAGGAGTGGAAATAACTGTCAACTCCCTTCATCCTGGATCAATTGTTACAAATATTCTGCGATACCATGACTATATTAATGGTTAGTATCTATACCATTTTATTAGTGTGCAATTGTGTTTATTGAAGTATCCTTTCTTTAGAAAATAGGTCTAATGGTCAGTTCAATAGAGGTTAGGCATAGGTAACATTAACTGATTTACATAGTACATATCAATATGCTTACCATGCTATGTACATTGTAAAAAGACAAAGAGAAGCAAAACTACTAGCTGGTGATTCTTATACATAATTGGTTACATAATCTTTTGAATTTACATTCATGTATCTACTTCATGGTTTGTGCAGCTGTTGCTAATATGGTGGGCAAGTACTTCCTTAAAAATGTGCAACAGGTATTTTGTACATCATGCATGCCTTCTGCTGTTACTAATCTAAATGTTACACCAGATTTTTAGAAACTGAATTGTTGGGTCATGTTTGTAGGGAGCTGCAACTCAATGTTATGTGGCATTGCATCCACAAGTCAAGGGAATATCTGGTGAATACTTTATGGATAGCAATAAGGGAACCCCAGCCTCTCTGGCTAAAGATTCAGAGCTGGCAAAAAAACTATGGGAATTCAGCTTAAGCCTGACTAATCCAAAGTAGCTTAGAGGTTTGACTAGAGTAAGCTTCATACATGCCAACATTATTGTATTGAAAAAGAGGTTTCAGAGAATTAGAAATTTATAGTGGTGTAGGCTTACATCTTGAAGGTTTTTATTATTATTATAGCTCAGACTACTATCCATTACAGTATTGTTTTGATTCCGTTATTGTTGAAAATCAAGTATTATATATAATTAGATTCAAACTTGACCCATCAAAGTACTCCATAAGTCCCTATTGCATTGATATCAAAATCATTACGGAAAAATTGTATTAATGATATTATTACCACATTGCGGCCATGCCTTTTTTACTTATGAATACTATGCACTCCGCAAATTTTACAGTGTGTTTGATTTAAAGGAGAAAAGGAGAAGAAAATGTTACCTTGTTTGGTTGGCAGGAGTGTAAAGAAAATATGGGTAGTGTAACTGCTATATCTTTATGTATAGTTCTTCACCAGAGATTACAGATTTATCGAATTTTTGTAAGAGTTAAAACTAACATCTTTAAATATTTTGAAGAAAAAAATCATATTTTACTTTTAATTATAAACTACTTTTCTTCCTCTCCAATTTCTCAAAAACTTTATCAAAGGAAAGAATTTTAGCCTTTTCATTTTCCTATTCTCCTAATTTTTTTATTCAAACGAACTAATATTAAATTATTTTCCTTTTACTTCTCTTGGATTAAACACTATAAAGGCATGGGGCTGGTTTAAACAAGTAGCCGCCTTTCCAATGAATAAAAAAAAAAAAACCAAGTAGCCGCATTAATCTGAGTATACGAAATTGAGTTGTTTTGAAAATAAAGGCATGGGGCTGGTTTAATTTTAAAAAATTTATTAATCCAGAATTATGCTGATTCTTACAAGTTGCTGCAACATTTTGAGCAGTTGAGCCCCCAGATGCTGATAAATTCAGAGTATAGATAACATGAAAAGAGTTGAAGAACCCCCAAAGGCGACAGTTACAGGAGGAAACTCTTGATTGAATCAACTATGACTGGGTTTCTGCAATATACATTTGTTTCTAATTTCTATAGGCTGTGGCGCCACCACCATTTTCAGCTAGGATGATGATAAACCACGAAATGACAGCAATAAAGTTTATAATGTACACATTTCCTTAAAGCATGGTGAGACTGAATGTTGCGTCTCCAAAGAAAACGCAGACTTCAGAAAACCTTCTGAAACTCCAAACAAAAATAGCATTTTGCCTAGTACTCTAATGTAGCCATATTCCATGATCATGTAAACTTACACTTTCCAAATACACTTAACCTTCAAAACTTTAATGCCTGGTGTTACCATATGATCGCTGACATGCAGATCACAAGCCATTAATGCAATCAGGATTTGGGGTATTGAGCTTATTATCAAGGCATGCATTTAGGCGAACATAATCCCTCAACAGTTGCTGTGACACACAATCAGCCAAGCATGACTTCTCATCACGAAATTTTATTGGGTCTCCCTGGACAGCCCTCCTGGAATGGTTTGGAAGAGCATCATTATCAGATGAAACTACATCCCAGCAAGGATGTGTAGTTTGCAAGTTTCTCCCAAACTGCTCATGCTTAGACCCCTGATAAGCAGTATTTCCATTTGAATAAAAAACATTCGGAGGCTTTTGGATCATACCCACAACTTCATGTGAGAATAGTGGTTGATTTGTCTGATGAAATGGAATAGCACCGCCACCACTGGTTAGTGGCGAAGATGACCCAGACCCAGTACGAGGGCTAGATATAGGAATAGCACCACTTTGAGACTTTTGGATCATAGCCACAACTTCATTTGAGAATAGTGGTTGCTTTGTCTGATGAAATGGAATGGCACCACCACCACTGGTTAGTGGCGAAGATGAACCAGATGCAGTATGAGGGCTAGATATTGGAATAGCACCATTCCGAGACTTTTGGATCATACCCACAACTTCATATGATAATAGTGTCTTCTTTGTCTGATGAAATGGGACAACACCACCGCCACTGGTTCGTGGTGAAGATGAGCCAGACACAGCACAAGGTCTACCTGTTGGAATAGCGCCATTCTGAGACTTTTGGATCATACCCACAACTTCATGTGAAAATAGTGGTTGCTTTGTCTGATGAAATGGAATAGCACCGCCACCACTGGTTAGTGGTGAAGATGAGCCAGATGCAGTATTAGGGCTGGGTATTGGAGAAGGAGACATTCTTCCACTTCTATGCAATGATTTATAAGGCAAAGAGGGAGAAACGGGACAAGAGATGTTCCTTGGTGTATGAGCATTGCTGGAGACAAAGGGCACAAAAAAAGTTAATACCTTCCCTTTTGATAAAGTATGTTGAATAAAAAAAATTAAAAATAGCATAGGACAATTTGACCAATTTTTCTACGCAGCCAAGATGACATCAGTGCCTTTTATCATCACCTTTCCTTATCAACTATTGAAGCTTAACTATAAAGCTACTTACCTAAAATTAGTGCTAAAATAATGCAGGTTCCTAGCTTTTAAATATTCACATGTGATATGTACATGTCAGTACTAAAAATATTCATATGCACATGTAGACCATTGTATTTTTTCATTGCGATCTTTCTCATGTTTAAGTGTGCATTTGAGTTTGAGAGAAACCTTGATCCAGAACCAGTTCTCAAGCTTCTGAGTGGATAGATCCCAGCCACTTCTGAGTCTAAGCATAAATTATGTTTTACAGGTCCAACGGCCTAAAAGAAATTCAAAGTGATGAATAGTGAGAACTCATAGACAACATAGATATGCACAACCTCAGAAAAATAATGCAGCTGTGCAGAGGATGATTGTATGAATGACATACCAGAGATCTCACTGCATTTATTATGGCAGTTGGATCTTCTGAAGGAACGGCAGTTAAAATGGATCTTTCCAGCATAGCATTTTTAACAAATGGATGATCTAGAAGTTGAGCAGCTGAGGGACGATTTAGAGGATTCCTTTGCAAACAAAGCCTGACAAAATCTTTTCCATCTTCTGATAGATGATCTGGAATTGTAGGAAGTTCCTTGCTATTCCCAATCTTAAACAAAGCAGCAACCTTGAAACATGTAGTGTAAAACAGCAGAAACAAGTTATGCAATCAATGTTTCTAGACAAGCATGTGCTCTAAGTTCCCAACTAAGATTCATATATTTGTGTCAGAAAATAGATTTCAAATGTACATACAACAATGTTCAAGATGCTTTTAGTCTGTTTGCAAACTCACCCCTTCATATTGGCTCCAAGGAGGTTTTGTTGTTGCCATCTCCAAAACAGTGCATCCTAGACTCCATATATCAACCGCAAGATTACAACCATTTGAATTTTTTATAACCTATGTAATTGAGGCAGTGACAAAGATAAGAATATACTACAGACAAAGCATCTGCAACAAAAAGTGTTGAATGGATGTAGAAATCATTCTGACCTCAGGTGCCATCCAGTAAGGACTTCCTTTGAAAGAAAATGGACAAGAGGACCCGCTTATCTGCAAATTATTCCGGATAGGAAATATTAAATCATAGTGAGAAGCAGGTTGGCCCACCCAGCCAAAAGAATAGGGCAGGATAGGTTGGCCCCTTTTTGGAATGGTTGGGAAGGCCTATGCATCGAGGGTGTGAATGGGAGTAGGGATTGAAGAATAATGAGAATTGAATTTGGATTGATGTTTTTGGAGACCTTAAGAAATGAAAAAATATTTTTTTTTTCAGAAAAAGGCAAATAGTCTGATGGGTCAACCCAACCCATCACAAGCCACAGGTTATGTGGGGTAGGTCATGCACTTGATGGATTAAAATATGTAACCCAACCAACCAAACATGGCGCGTCAAGTAGGTTGACCTGGTCAGTCAAACCCATTGTGCTGATATTCAACTCAAGTCAGATTATCCAATGTCATAGAAGTTGAACAGTAAAACATATAAATGCTCTTACATGCTTTGCCATCCCAAAATCTGCCAATTTTATCCGCCCACTAGGGTCCACCAATATGTTTGCTCCTTTAATGTCCCTGATCAGAATGTAGTGATCAGACTAGGAGAGATTGTTTCACAAATCACAAACTATAATTTATACTATGCATAAACTTTAAAAAATTACAGAAATTCATGATAAGTAACAAGTCACAGTATTACACACACAATCTCAGAGCAGTAAGAACATAGTAATAAAATATGTAGAATAAAGATGATGGTGAAATTAATAAAAAACTTCACAAATTAGATAAAAATTAGTAGAATATGAACTGGGAAGTATATAGAAGAAGAAAGAATAGAACACAAAAAAATAGTGTTGCAAAGTGTGAAGGAACAAAAGTCAAAACAGAGGTAACTTTTTTATGGAATGGTAGCAAGAAGGGTTTCAAATTCTATTATGTTTCGAAAGCAAAAAATGTATTAGAAAATAGGGGAGAAATCACAATTTTACCCCAAAAAAACTAAATGTTTCAGAGGTAAAAATGGGTTTTTGAAGCCTATTATCATGGTAGTGCCACTATAAAAGCAACTAGTAGCAGCTGCAATAACTGCTACTGAAAATCTCTCTACTATTTGAATCCCATAGCAGCCCAGGCCCACTCTGCTGAGCTACTACGCTGTAGTGCGCTATTGACTACTATGATTGAAAAATGTTATAAGACTTTCGTATATTAGAATCAAAGACGGAGATAGTGAGAGAGTAAAGGCATGCACCAAACTAACCTGTGAACAGTGTTCTTGGTGTGCAAATACGCAAGTCCTAATAGAATTTGCCGAGTATAATTACGAATAGCAATTTCACCTAACTGGCCATATTCTTTAACCAGCTTATAGATTGACCCACCAGAGACATACTCCAAGTATACATAAAGTCTGTCATCTACCTGTTAGGTATAAAAATTTCATAAAGCAGTTAATACATTCTGAACTTGACAATTGATAATAGTTTGACAGTATCTGAACTCTGAAGCACTAAATTGCAATAGTAGCTACAATTGCAGTTATGAAGAAATTTAATTATGCGTTTCTCGAGACATACAAGCAATTATAATAAATGATTTGTGCAAACCATGTTTAAAGTCTTGATTTACATAAGCAAATTCAACAAGTGAAATCATTTACTGAATGAAGACAATAATTCAATAAATACCGTCTCAGATCCATAATACTGAACAATATTTGGATGCCGCAACTGACTAAGCATTGCAATTTCCTGCAAATGCCATCACATCTGTGAATATTCATCACTATATTTATATATAATATAGTCATTAACTTCAAAATTATCCCTAGTTCTTTATTGTTTAAAACAAAACGATAATTTAGGAAAAGGTTTTTTTTCGTACTTACTAAATGAGACATAATATGGACATTCCCAAAGAAAAGCAAGTGTAAAACAAGTAAAATGGATCATAGAAATGTATTCCACCTAATCTACACAAGCAAGCTTACTTGGCCAAGTTGCTGCGCACTTTCCCTTGATTTAGCATCATCAGAAAAAAGGGTTACCTCCTTCATTGCACACATCTCACCACATTCTCTATAGATCATCAGAAGTTGAACTAAGTCACAATTAAGAAGTTAAAAGGACTTGATGCAGAAAAAAAAAACATAAAGATAATCCACACACAAAGCATGAAAACAACAAATATCAATTTTGGAACAGGGTCAATGTCGACATTAACAGATAAGATGAAGTAAAAGGTGGACATATATGCATACTCAAACACAGCCTGCTTGATTAAGAATTCCAAGCAGTGACCATTGTTACAACAGCAGAATATATCTAGCACCCACTTGAGTAATTTGATACTTCTGTACTACCACTCCCTTAGTAGTTAACACCTTAATTTTACAGTTTGCTCTCATTTTTTATTTTAAAAATAGAATTGGGAAAAAAATGACCATTTGTACCAGGTGCCATAATTTAAAGAGGAGTACATACTACAGGATAACAAAAAGAAGATTCCACCCACTTGATACAGACCTGTTAAAACCAAGATATACATGTCCAAATGTTCCCCTTCCAAGCAACTGCCCCTTTTTCCAGCGTGAACCTGGGCTTGATGAATTTTCTGATCTGCCAGGACTACGAGGGGCTGAAGGAGTTGTCAATGCAGAATAGGTTGGAGAAAATGGACAAGATTTAGTGGCTGTTATTGGAGGAATTGCTAACTGATGATTTTTTTGTTTCACATCATCAGGACGTCTTGTAGGTGCTTCTGCTGCAGCGCCTCCAGCTTTAGGATGCAGAGGGGTCACAGTACCACTCTGTGTCCTGGAACTGGGACCAGGGCTTGTAATTCTGGGACTAGGTATTGAAGAACACTCAGGGCTACGCTTGTTCTGTGGCAAAATCATCTGTCCTGAAATATCCCCCCCAACTGAATTATGACCAGAATCACGACCCGAAACTGGATTATAGCAGCGCCCAGAAGGTATATCTGGATAAGGCTTTCCTGTGTGTAATTCAGAGTTCAACATTTGCTCAGGTCCAAATGCTCCCATTTGATTTCTAGAAGGACTTGACACTGAACTATCTGGAGCACTACACAAACCACCTGGTTGAGCTATTTTCAGATTTTGCAGATGTAATGGAGCCCCTCTTGGTGAGGTTGATGAAGTTTTATTATTGCACAACTGAGGAGATGATTTTGAGGATGCTCTTGAGTTTCTTTGGATAGTAATAAGTGACTGATTCCTGTGCACCACACTTTAGGAGCATAGAAATAAATGTAGTTACAGAAGGAACAAAATTAAAGGTAAATACATGGAAAGCATTTAAAAACATGTGTCTAGGAGGAAACAAACCCACCTTAAAGAACTATTAATGGTGGCTGGGTTTCCATTTTCACAGTCAGATGCCAGTGGACTAACAAGATGTGGCGAATCAAATGAGTTGCCACTATCAATTGAGCTGTCACTAGAAACAGATGCAGAGGCTATATCTCCTGCTGCATCTGTAGGATCTTCCTTGTTTGATACATAGCCAGGTTTTTGAAGAGGAAAATTCAGAGATAGCTTAGAGCCTATGGCTCTTTCCAGTTTTGATGTTAAAATAACTCCAGAACTTACATCAATGGCAGCTGGAAGATGTGACCCTGGTAATGGGAGTGGTTGAGAAAGAGGCCTTTCTGTAAAACTTGGAACGCGAGACACATGTGTTGAGGGTGATGCTGATGTTGAAGGTGTGAGAGATCTAGAACCCTTCTTAGATATGGCATCATCATGATGTCTCCTTGACCTTCCTGATTTATTGTTGCACTTCTCTTCAGAAGTATTCTTTAATTTCCGCTGTATTGTATCAATAATAGTTTCCTTGTTTGCCTTCCTCTTCGACTCTTTGGAAGAAGACTTTCCCCACCACAACCGCATGTCTTGGGAAAAGCTTGCCAAAAACACAGGGAAAGAACAGGAACTATTTACAAACTATGGGTAAATTCACATTTAGCATTACAGCATAATATGTTTGTAATTATAATTAATTCTGCCATAATTAATTCAGCCAATGTTCCTCGGAAGTGCCTCGCCATAATACCCTGTACCGAGACACCCAGTGTTAGTTTATTCTCTCCAAAAATAAACATTTAATAAACAAATCATGCACACCAAAAGGTTGGGTATAAGCAACTGAGATCAGATAATTTATCATCTATGTTGAAAACTCAAATTTTGATCTATGTTGTAGTAGTCTATGGCACTTATTGAAACCTATTACATGACAATGTACATTACAGATGCTTTTACATTCTCAACATAAATCCAAGGAACACAGGAACATTCTCAGGTTAAAAATTAGAAGGCATGCTGATAATATGATGGTTCTAGGAAATAAAAGACAACTTGAGTATTCCATCAATTAAGTTTTACAGAGTTATAAATTTGTCACAGTCAGTTAGTGCCAAAGTGCCCCCCTTAAAATCCCAGAAACCACAGCTCGAACTTGTTCTATAAAGACAGTAACATCATTTTATATTCAGAACATAAAAAAAGTGAACCACTGGCACAGAAATAATGAAGATAGTTTAGATGTTGAGTTTTATAATTAGGCAAGGTGCAACAACAACAACAAAAGCCTTATCCCACTATGTGAGATCAGCTACATGGATTGTACGATGCCATTAGACAAGGTTCACTAAGGCATAATTGGCATCCAACCCAATGTTTTAAATCCCGGATAGTGGCGCGTAGCAGCCAGCCCCAAAAATGCTATAGTAGGAAAGTAGAACAGCCGCTATTTTGAAATATGTTATATAGTTCATATAATGCATACTATATACATGTAAATTCTCAAAAATGATAAAAAAAAATGAAAATTAATGGCATTCATAATTAACAATAAAAAAAAGTCAGGTGTCATAAACAAAACATACTAGTAAATACCAACAAAAGCCAAATACAAGTTTCTCAGAAAGAAATCATCAATTATCTAAATTGAAGTCTTCTTTATCATTTTCAATACAATTACATCTGTAGATTTCATTTTTTGAAAATTGAAATCCCAAAAAAGACCTAATGTCTCTATTCAGAGGGCTTTTTTCGGAATCAGTACATAGCACCACCACGGCCGGTATTCAGCCCACTATTTGGCCACTACTCTAAACCGCTCCACTACGGCAGGCCTGTAGCAGGACCACACCACTACGTCACTGTAGCACGCAATTTAAAACCCCGATTCCAATTACCTAAAGTGGGATAATTCAAAAGAGAATTTAGCATTTTACCTAAGCACAGCAATCAACATGTAATAAACATTTGCCAGAATACTTCCAGCCTCTTTGTTAACGTACAATGAGTCGTAAAATGCAACAAATGAAACATTCATTTCTTTCTTGAGAACAAACTTGCCACTTTCCAGCACACGCACACACAGTTATCTAGTCCTTTTCTTCTATTTTCTCTCTTTCAGTTTTGTTTTCAAGCCAGATAGTATAATTATGCTCTAAACACGCACAACTAGCAGATAACATTGCTTAACAACATAAAATCAGCACATGCGAAGCATAAAGAACCGATCACAGAATCGTAGAGGCATTCAACTCATATCTACTTGTTTAACAAACTCTCCGAAACGAAAACGATATCGTAAACAACAAAATTCACGAAGAAATCGACTCAAAATCGCACACACTAGGAATGCCAGCAGCAGCAACTAATCAACAAAACAGCGGCAGCAAATGAAAAATGAAATCCGATTCCTAAACATAAAACAGTAACCGACACTTAACAATTTCAAATTCCAGAAGCAAGCATGCAAATGATCCTTCACAATGATAGGTTTCAAAATACATAGCTTATTATTCAAACCGGCACAAGAAATCAAACAAGAACAAACGACACCGTAAACCTACATTTTCTCACCGATATGTTTCTTCAGCACCAAAACATTGACACTTTGCTGAACTGAAGATATGAACCCGTTCATCACAGACACAGTGACGAGAAGTTAAAGAGAGCCATGAAACACACAAGTACAAAACAAAGCAATTCAGTTTAGTCTTATTAACTTATTATTCCCCTGAGCGTTAAGTGTAGTGAGAGAAACTAATTAAATAATACTAATAATTAATGTACCAAATAAAATAATATTAATAATTAATGAGTTTTTAATTATTTCAACTTTGAATTAAATAAAACATTAAAATGTATCCGATCGGTGCATGAACGCGTGGGAACAACGTCGTAGTAGGGATCTGACCGTTAAATGGTACAAAGAGGCGTAAGATGAATCACGAATCATGCCATCGTTCGGTTAGGGAATTGGTGATTAGGCACGAGCACGGTATTGTAGTGCATCTCTAACTAGAGAATGTTTATCTCATATTCAATAATCAGATATTCAACTCAGATATTACGCTGACTTTCTAACTAAGAAATTTTTTCTTTCTTTCTTTACTTCTTTTCTGTTTTTCTCGCTTCTTCTTTTCCTTTTTTAATCAAGTTAGAGAATATCCATTAATGTTTTTAAATCAAAGTGAAAATTTATAAATACATCCAAATAAAATTTTTTAAAAAAATCTTATAAGATGATACTTGTGCGGTAATAAGTTGCAAACCAAATTCATTATCGGTAATAGATAATTTAAGGTATTGTTTGATGCAACTTGTTTTGGACTTTCCTTGTCCTTTTAAAGAGAATCAAGTCAAAGGAGAAAGAAAGTCAAATGCTGTTATATAAAAATACTTAAAATAAAAGTTTATCTTCTAAGAAAGAAAAGATGAAAAATTATCTCTTAAATAAACTAACAAATAAACAAATTTTCTCAAAAAGTTTAGCTTTTATGTTATGAATTAATGAAATATTTTTTGCTGTGCGAAAAAAAAAAAGTGGCTTATTCATTAGCTCTATTTTCAAATTAATTTTGTTGCACGAATTTTTTTTTTTAACTTTTTGTCTCATTTTTATGTGACAAAAATCTAACATATGTGACTAATAACCTATGAAGCTTGGTTATTTTATCTTCACTAGTGTTATTGAGTTCAATTTTTCTTTTCTATAATCACATTAAATTTTATTCTAGTGGATAAAAGATGGACTAAGACATAAATAATATTTGTTTGTATCCTTTAAATAAATAATTTAGAGCTCGAATCTTAATAAATTATGTTGATTTATTTTGTGTACACTCACGATCTTCAATAAATATTAATTAATATTCTTGACAAAAGCTAATTCATACTAATATCATCTTTAACACAAAAAATAAATAAAGGACGGTTTATAAAAAAACACTTTATAATATTAAATATTTGCATATATCTTTTAACTGCATTAAATATTAACATATTAATTAACACAAATATACTACTTTTTTACTCATAACATTTTAAATATAATATATTTAATATTTATACTATACTCTTTTGGATGCAAATAAAATTTTATTAACTAACATATTTAAAAAAACTTTATTATATTGAGTACTTATATTTTAATTTTATTATCATTAAAAAAATTATGTAAATTAAATTAATTTTATGAAAGTATTTATAAATATATTTTTATTGGACAAGATAACTAGTTTTTGATAAAACTAATGCTTTTTTTAAAATATTTTTTAAGTTATTAAACTAAAAATTGAAAAAATAACACTATTTTTTTAAGTAAAAATTAAAAGGAGTTTTTAAGGTGCAACTTTTGATTTAAAAGGAGTTCTTAAACCAAAAATTGAAAAAATAACAAACAACTTTTTTTTAGTTATTATTTCTTGCTTAAACTTAAAAAAATTGGTCAATCACACCCTAGGTCATTTTTATATCTTTAATTGCATCTTTAAAATTTTACTTTGTAAAGAATATAATAAACGATGTTGATGCTATTAATGGTAAATATTTTTTCTATTTTCACGTTGACTAGATATTTTTTATTATTGAATAATGTAATAAATTTTAGATGGATATTTTAAAATTATTTTCTATTTTTAAACATTTTGAAGTTAATAAGGGAATATAATTCAGAAAAAAAAATTACTAAGGTAATATGGATATTTTAACATACATAGGAATAAGAATCCTTAATACAAAATATATGTTTTATAAATATAATTGTTTTTCTTTTTTTGTTACTGATAATTGTTTTTCTAAATGGTCTATTCAATTAATATAATCATTAAATCACATGATATTATACATATTTTTTTGGTTCATCGTGTTTGTAGTACAAATATGTTAATGATTAATTCATATCAAAGATCTTGATTAACTATTTTTAGCAAAAAAAATTAATCACTTTTTTTTATTCAGAAAGTTTTAATTTGAGACTAATCTTGTTGAATATTTGATTGACCACCTATAATATGATTTCTCTTCTAATTTTTTTTTATTTACAAGATTCAAACTTAAAATCTCACTTAATAAATTTAAATCCAATTTTACTTGAAATAATGAGATATTAACATGCTATAATATAAGATGATTCTATGCACCAAAAAGTTTAGATAATTGAGATATTTTATATGTGTAATAAATAACAAATATTGTTTATATTTTAAATAGGAAATAGATCAAATTACATCCGTGTAAATTATCTTTATTATTGTATTATTCAGTCATTTTAATTATATGATTTTATCATAAAATCTACAATTAGATTAAATTTTTCTATCATATAACTTTATTTACAAAGTTTTATAGGCTTGATTAACTTATGAAAACTTTTAGACATATCCTATTAAATGAAATTAGATAAGTTTCATTATGAAAGTCTTATGAAATGTAGGGTTGCTTATTTATTAGAGGAATCATTAATTTATCCGAGTAGCTTCAAATCCTTCTAAAATCTCGTGACATAAAACCTAGTTGGAATGTAATCAACATTTGCATCTTACTCGGGCCTGTGGGGACAACACCTCCAAAGATAGGTTTTCTTTTTTTGGAATGTAATCAACTCTTAGTTTGTAGTTTGAATTTTATTTTTTTTAGTTTTTAAAAACAAAAAAGAAACGATGTCACTCATCACACAGTCACATGAAACTGTGATGAAAGTATCCAGAGAGAGCACCTCCATTGTCCGAAGAAAAGACTTCTATGAGGGTTAAATAAAAATTTATACACATGTACGATTGTTCTGCATTATATTGGTGGGGGTTTTTAGTTTCGACTTTTGATTGCCTGTTTCTACAAGACTACACCAAACACAATATTGTCTCTGTTATAATTATTGCATTGCATGGTTACAAGAAGACAAATTAAACTTTGCAAGATGTTAATAGCTATATTTCGATTTGCCAACCCTTCGCGATCTGGAGTGCGACACTCCATGTTTGGTTAATTTTGTGGATTGAGGGCACATGACCTTAATTTGGGGTTACTAAATTTCTTTGCCATGAAAATGACTTACATGGTAGAAAATATGTAGAACTATATATGTAATTTCCGCATTGCACGGGATTACTGTGTATATTTATTACACAATATTAATTATTATTATTTATTACATAATATGAATCCTTTTATGTTTTTGAATTTTTTTTTATTTGAATCTATATATGATTATATTAGATGTAATAAATGCCGTTTTTTCAAGTGACATGTCGGCATTAAGCATAACCATCAAGTTCTGGGTGTGCATGAATGTCAACCATCAAATTCTTGGTTAGAAATTGATAGAAAAGTTCCTTGTCAACCGGGATGTAATAAATTAATTATATGTAAAATTAATTTTTTATTTGGTCGAATAAAGGAGGCTGATATGCCCCTGACAGACTATGTATATAATTAGATAAATAAAAATGAATTAATTTAAGGTTAATCGTTTTTAGAATAAACCATATGTTATCAATGATTATTGATTATAAATTTAACTTATCATAATATTAGTTGAATAAATTAATTATATATACTTTTGAAATTTAGTTCATTAAGAAAACCATTTTAAATTTAAATAAACAAATGATATAATCTATTAAAATAATTTATTTATCAAACTAATGGAAGTTAATTCTTTGACTAATAAAATATGTTAAAAGTTAATTAAAATAACGTGTCAAACTTTACCTATCTAGAATAAAAGGAAAAAAAAATCATGTTTCTCTTGTTAAAATATACTTAATCAACAACATTAACTTGCTCAACATAAACTATTTAAGAATTATTTATTAAAAACACTCCATATATATAAAAGTCGTTATTAATCTTTCTCTTGTTTATTATTTTTAACTTTATTGACCGAATAATATACAAGTGACATCTCTATTTTTTCATCAACACATTTCTATCCATAATAAGATTTTAACCTTATAGAATTCGTTACTATATAATCACCAAAATAATTTTAGTTAGCAAGAGTGTTTAGAAAAGTAGCAAATCAAATAATTTATTTATTTTTGTTTACAACATTGAAAAAAAACGTTTTAAACACAAAATTAAAATTACTCTAATATTAACACGTGACATGACACCATTTGACAGAATCTTCTTTAATTTTATAATACATACTCCAAGTCATCGTCATCCATTAAAACATTTCATTCTGAATCATTGAATCAGATACAAAGTCATCCCAAGTATCTCACCTTCTTGAGGCTAACTAAACAGTTATGGTAAGCTTTGTTCTTGAGCTAACCATCTAGTTATGGTAAGCTTGATTTATTTATGTTTTCCGTAGTTAATTTTAACTACTAGCTAATCATGCCCACAATCAATGTTTTGGGTTTAATATTATCCCTTCACAATATGTTGGTTAACCAATCTAAATGACATCGATCAAGTCATCAACCCATATGCCCCTGTTATAGGAACACTTCCAAATCAGAGGCCGTCAATAATTAACTCCATTGCATGTTTCATTTAAAAGAAGATTGAGGTCATGTATCACTGCACGTAATTTCAGCTAAGACAAAGACTAATTTGACCACGGAAGCTTGCACTCTGAATTTTCAACTAGAGAAGCTTAACCGATCATCACATATAAGAATCCGTTTTTGTTAAAATTCAGGATTGGAGCAAGTTGATTGTTAATGTGACAATGGAAGAATTGTTCATGTTTATACAAGTAACAATTATCTATCATAATGTATTACCAAAAGCATAGATGATCAATTGATATGTAATTATTTAAATTTAATTAACCAATAGTTTTAAGTTCAAATATACATGTTGGATTAAATATTCGAGAAGAGAAATGTGGGGGTTTGCTTAACCCTTAAGGATCATATATTCTTAACTAATCTTGTTTTTAGAATATTTCTTGTAATTTATGAGAGAAATAAGAAGTAAAAAAGAGAAAATATGAGGTAAAATAATTAACATAATAAAGAAATAAAAAAAGTTGTAAAACTTGTTGTAAAAACTCATCATTATCACGTATTAATTTTTACATAATTTATCTGCGAGACACAATTAATGATAACCAATTCACCAAAAAAGACAGAATGATAATATTGTGTTAGATAAAAAAAAATGTTTTTGAGGGATGGATATGGGTCAAGGTTGACCCGATGAACTATTCAATTTGAACTAAATTGAAAGGGGAGAGCAAGTTTAGACCAATAGTTTAATTTGAATTTTAAAATGATAAATCTAATAATATCAATTTAGACTAGTCATTGATAAAATTAATAAAAAAATTTACACTAATAACACATGATCCAACAAAGTTTTTTATCAACATGTTAATTAATTAATAATTATTACGTTTTTTGTTAGCAGAAAAAATTAAATTCATGATTTTTTTTCTTATCATTTTGTCAGAAAATTAATTTTATATCTCTTAAAAAATCAATTTGAGTATTTAATCTTGACACAAGGAATATGAAACTGGCCCAAACACGTAAATAAATCTATTTTTTTATATAATATATGCTATAATTATGACTTTTGAGACTATTCATCAACTTTCTTTTTATTTTATTTTCTACTATTATATTGATAGATCTAATCAATAGACCTGACTCAATTCAAATATGATGGGATTAATTTGGTTTATTTTTTATTTTTTAAAAAAACCTTAACCAAACTAAACAACATTAATATTTAAGAGTTTAAGCCTTTATCAATATTATATATATGTTGTTATATAAACTGACCAACCTATATATCAAACTTAATAAACTTTCTTAAAGTTTGATTTATTAATTAAAACATCTTTTAAAAAAAATTAAGCTTGTCATTTTTAATAAACAAGTGAGGTCGGATGAGGCTGTGCACTCCTAACGGACCGTCTAGCCTATTTTCTACCCACCCTTATTTATAAGTTTTTTTTTAATCCTATTTATAAGTTAGTTTACTAAACATACCCAAATATATGATTGAACTAATTACAATATTTGATTCAAATTTAAAGTGAAAAAACGAATTAACTGAATCAAACTAAATTAATTCGATTCAAATTCTCAAATAAATCCTCTTCAATTAATGCAACTAAAAAGTGATCCGTGTTTCTACCTTCTACCAAACATCCCAATTCTGGAAATGTGGCCGTTACGAATGTGATCTCAGTGATCTGTATTATATTATGGTGACAGAGACCACAAGCTAGGGCTTTAACTAGGCAAGTACGCTAGAGTTCCGAATAAAAAATTAAACTACATCGGTGTCACCAAATAGTTGCCGTTTGTGAAGACACCCACCATGATAAATTACAGCACAAATATAGCTTCCCGAACTGCAGCAGCATTACTTTTTAATCATCAAAATGTTTACAAAAACATAAATAGTATTCATCATCAGATGAGAAACTTGTGAGTAAAGGGAAATTTCATCTATACAGACAACGTAAATTAAACTAACACAGATGAAATGATACATCATCGTCAATATTCTATATTAAGTAATATATAAATTTCTTATAATTAATATTATTTCTTTATTTAAACCGATGATGTATCTATCTGTTTAATTAACCAAATCAAAATCACTTTTGACCAACAGTAATAGCACCCTCGGTGGTGGTTAACTTTTCCAGCACCGGTTTGAGATCCCTTGGGTACACATTCACCCTGAGACCGTACTTCATGAACAGTGTGAGTGACATCTTTTGCTCGACACGGTGACCCGGCGCGACGGCGAGGCGGTGGCGCAGGAGCACCGCAGCGGCGATTGACTTCATCTGCAAGTAAGCCAAGTCCTTCCCCAAACAAAGCCTAGGTCCCGCATTGAACGAAACAAACTTGTAGGAGTCTTGCACCTGAATTTTGTCCCCTTCCGGAGAGAGCCACCGCTCAGGCTTGAACTCGAGGCAGTCCTCTCCCCAAATGAACTTCATCCTCCCAACCGAGTAAATTGAATAGGTCACTGCCGAACCCGCCGGAACGAAAGTCCCATTAGGCAAAACATCATCCTTCACGACATGCTTGGAATCCTCCGGGACGGAGGGGTACAGCCGCAGCGTCTCAGACAAAGCTGCCTTGAGATAGACCAGGCGGTCTACCTCCTCGAACACCAGAGGCTCCTCGAGCCACGTGGAGATATCATCTCCACGTGTAAACTTGAGGACACTGCAGAGCTCGTGGAGGATCTTTTCCTCCACATGCGGGTTCTTAATGCAGAGCCAGAAGAACCAACTTAGAGCGACCGATGACGTGTCGCGCCCTGCCAGGATGAAGTTGAGTGCCACGTGTTGGAGAAACTCTTCAGAGTAGGATTCTTTCTTCCTCATGAAGCGGGATAAGAGGTCGTCGTGGTGGGACCCAGTGCCATTCAGAAGCTCCAGCTTGCGGTTCTTGATGATGTGGGAGAGGTAATTGTCGATGTGTTTCAGGCTCCGGCTCAGGCTCACTTCCATTCCGAGCCTGAGCCATCGCTTCAGCTTCCACAAGATCTCGGGTAAAATAAAGCGTTGTAGAGTGGCCTCGGTGGCTCGATCGAAGGAGAGAGCGAAAGCGTTATCTGGGAGCCCCACGGCTAGGGTTTGCGGGTCTTGGCCGAAAGCCAAGCCGCATATGTTGTCAAAAGTGAGCCGAAGCAAGAGGTCTTGAAGATCCACTGATTTGTTTTCTTTCTGAGCCGTGGCTAGGATGGGGCAGAACCTGTGCTTTATGGCTCGGTTCACCCAACGCGCCATGGCTTGGCGCAGAGTGCGCGTGGTGAATTCCAGTGCGGCGGTTTTACGTTGGAACAGCCACGTGTCGCCGTCGGAGTTGAAGATGCCTTCGCCGAGCAAATCGTGGAACGCGGACTGCCACGTGGGGCCTTTGGGGTAGTTGTCGAAGCGGAGCTTGAGGATGTGCTCGAGGTTTTTGGGGTCGCACGTGACGGTGACGAGGCACTGTTTACGGGCGAGGAAGGGAAGGGCGCAGATGCAGGTTTGGTACGTGCCGCCGCACGCGCGGAGGTTGTCGGCGATCCAGTCGTGCATGCGGTTGGCGTGTTGGATGAGGCCAGGGAGGCTGCCGAATAGGGGCCAGACACGTGGACCTTTTAGGGAGCGAGTGACGAAGGTGAACCATATTAAATAGGCCGCTATTGCGGATAGGATCATTAAAGCCGTTGATGCGTCCATGTGAGTGAGGGGTCCCAACTCCCAAAAGAAACAAAAATTGCTTGCTAACTCCTCTTCTCACCCTCTTTCACCGGAGGAGGAGCCAGAGGCTGCTATTACCATCACCAAGCAAATGTACGTATCAGTACCAGTTTTTTCTTTTTTAAAAAAGGGTTTGTTTAATTAAAGTAAAGTAAACCCTAGGTGTGTTAGGTAGTATTGAAGTGTGCTAAAAAGGGAGTGATAGATAAATTGTTGTGTTCAATAATAAATAAATAATTGTGTAGGTGGTTTTGATTGGTGAATAATTGAGATCTGTTGCATGCAAATTATTGTGAGTGTGAACAATGTGTTGAAACTTGAAGGGTTCAAGGGCAATCAGCAAAAAAGAAGAAGAAGAAGGAGCAATATTGTGAGATTAATAAGAGAAGCAAGTAATTTAGTGTTGAGAGATGGAGGCACGTACTATGAGAGAGGAGTGAACGAGCAGAGCACCTTGTTGGTAGGAGTTGTGTTGTGTGAGCGAAAGGGAAACGAGAAAAAAAAGTGTTTTATAGTAGTGAAGCCCAGAGAATTGAAGGACAATTAATAAGGAGTGGAAATGCTAGGTGTTGTTGATGATTTCAATGGTTTAAGCTGCATGCGTTTTCTTCTCGTGTCAGTAAGCTCCAGTGGCTTGTGATTCCACCCTCATTAATGCCCACCGAGGTCGTTGGGCATATTAAGAGTTAAGACAAACTATTCTTTTTCCTTCGATAAGGCAAAAGAAAAAACTTACATACAATTTTAAAGGTATTTTTCAATTAGAATAAAGGATTTACCTTAATAATATACATAATTAGTCAATTAAGATATCAATAAATTATTCATTTGAGTAATAATAAGTTTGATTTTTTTAAATAAGATTTTAAGTTTAAATTTTATAGATAAAAAATATGATTGAAATAAAAGATCTTATTTATCAAGAAGAAATTAAACAAATTATTCTTATAAATATGTATTTATTTATTTTTAATATTTTTCTTATATCATTTATCACATTTATTATTTTCTTTTTTTTATCTTTTTATTTATTTCATCTTTCTTCTCCCATATACCCTAAAATAAATTGTACATTTATATTTTATATAACACCCCAACGTTTCATATAATAACAAGTAACAAAGTATGAATTTGATGTTTAACTCATTCATATGAATGTTGAGAAAATTCAATCATTTTAAATGAATTTCAATACGTTGATTGATTAGTCATTGAATTTTGGTAGAAAAATACCCTAATTCAACATGAAAACATATAATTATCCATATTTCTTGATGTTAAACTCACATTTTTTGAAGTAATTAAGTCAGAGGTATTCAACCTATCAGTCTATTTGTCTCACCCCATTTTAACTTGTTAATTAAAAAGGAGATTTGGAAAAGGATAGGACGGATCAGTTTGCTAGGTTAGATTATTTTTTTAAAACTAGGTAAAAGACAATAAAAAAACAGTGTAGAATTGAGGGTTTTAGTTTAATTTTTGTATGAAGGTGACAGTTTTTAGGACCCAGGATTTTAAATTATAATAATTTTTATCATGATCAATAAAGATATATAGATGTGTTTGTCTATTAATTTTATGTTGATATAATTAGTATTAATGACAAAATAGTTAGATCAGTTAAATTATAAATAAGATAAATAATATAGTTAAAAATTATTAGCTGGACAGATAGATGGGATAGTAGCTAACAAATATCTAAAACTATATTTTAATTTTCTTTAGTTTATATAAGTTTTCCGTTTTCAATTTCTTCCATTTTATGTTTTGACAGGCCATCCGCCAATCCACCAATAAATAAGATGAGCAACAATTTTTCAAGTCACATACTCAGAAATAGTAAAATTTTCATTTTAGCATCCCTACTTTTAAATCTAGTCTTTAATGTAAAAGTGCGTCTCGATTTTTTTATATTAAAAAAAAAGTTGCATATCATAACATTTATATATTAACGTATTTTGTACTGTTAGATTAATTTTATGAAACTTTATTAAACATGAACTACAGCTCACATAATTAAAAAAGTTTATTATACTATGTTTTTTTAAAGTATTCTCTTCGGTACGATAGTTAAAGAATTAAAAATATCCTTCTATTAAAACATAACATTCTCAAGAAAATGGTTAGTAATTAAAACCAAAAAATTACTTATGAAAAAATTAAATATTTTTTTTAGCAAAAATATAACAGATAATTTTTTTTTGAAAAATATTATTAAATAATTGTAACAAGTATATTAAAAACATTTAATATATTAGTAACAAACTCCATCACAATTAATAATTTATAGCTATTGACTAAAAAATACCTTAATCTGAAAGAAGAAAAAACACCACCAAAAATGCATAGTCATCAAAAACTTTCGTCCACTTATTAACATTTAATTACGTCCAAATAAATTGCTAGTGTTTATAACAAAATAAAGAAATTGATACTGTAGTGTTTCTTGAAAGAGAGTTCTCACCCACTAATGACATAAAGTGTTTCTTTGCCTTTAATTCTAGCATTCAATGAAGGAAATACAAGTGAATGAATAATTAAGATTGGATGAGAAAACTATAATTTTGTACTTAACAAGAGTACTAGGTGCCAACTGCAGAGAAGACCCGTGGCCGTGGGTATGGAATAGGCGTGGTCAAATATGTGAAATTTTATTTTATTTTATTTTAAAAAAATAGAAAAAGATAATAAAAAAATCAAGTAAATGAAGTAATCCATTATTTTCGATCCCCCTCACTGGGCCCGAGACAAAAAATAATGATGAAAATGTGTTTGGCTAGATTTCTAAAAACATTTTCAGTGAAAATGAAAATAGAAAACAATCAGAAAATGAAAATAATAAATTCTCGTTAGTGTTTTTAGTTGAAAACAGAAATCTTATTTGGGGTAAAAGGAAATTGCGGTAACAATGAATATAATTTTAAACAAATCTAAAAATACAAAAAGATAAGAAATCAATATATCATAAATTTTTATTTCATGAAAACAGAAAACAAAAAGTCAAAACAAACATATTTTCATAATTTAAATTTAAAAAAAAAAACAATTTTCAGAAAATGAAACATACCCTAAAATTTGCGTTTCTATGGTTGCATAAATGGGTGGTAGCTCGGTGCTCTCACGTGATTGGGTTGAAATTAGTGACCAACAGCAACATTTATTTGCCACAAAAATACATCTGTTTTGATGCTATGCTATCTTCGGTTAACTCTAAAGTCTAAACAATTCTGACTTTTGAACATTAATTCGTCTACTTGTTATATTTAAATTTAGTGAAACCAAAAGTGTTTTGTGCATTTCACAGATACTTTTTCTAATTTAAGTAACATTTATAAATTAAAATATATTTATGTAACTAATTGATTTATATATTTTTGAATTATAAAAATATAAAATTAATATTATTTGGATTAAAAAATAGACCGAAACTAAGTTACTAAGACTCTAAGATGCTAACAACATTTCTCGTTGAAAGGCTTACATCCATCCAGCACACTAGTGACTAGACGGTGGCACGGGATAGGCTAAAAAAATTAACATAAAATAATTCAAATTGAAAAAACAAAAAAACTGATATTGTCATAATTCGAATAAAATACACTAATAAATTCATTTACAAAAAACATATACTTTTATTTAATATATAGATGGATTTAAAAATAATTAAGTTGATAATATAAGTAGTGTAGATTTTAGGATAAATGAAAAATTTTAACACGTTTTTTTTTCAAATCAATTAATTTGATCGAATAATTAACTAATAATATAAGAAAATAAATTATTTTATTATGAAAACCAAATTTTAAATGCAATTACATAGATAGTTCTTTTTAGAAATTAAAGAATTATGTTTATGGTGTTTTAATAATAGAGAGAATATAGTATGACGTTATTTGTTTTATCTTGTATAAGTAATAACAGCACTCTTGATGATCTGGCCATTTTTTTATACCTGAAAGTTTAATGGAAATGATGAAGGTGTTAGTTTGGCCAAAGTGAAAGTTGAGGTAAAGATATTTCAATGTGAATTAATAGAGTGATAACATATGGAAAGAGAATCTACTTAGGTGATAAGAGGTAATTTGCTTTTTATAAGACTTGGATGTATGGTAGTTACAATCTTACTATCAAAGTACACCCATAAGGCACGAACTCTTGAATATAGTATAAGCTCTTAGCACGAGAGGCATGGACTATTAACTTAAATTCTATGCTTTAGAGTGAATTTAGTAACATGGTGTGCAAGACAGCTGGAATAATAGGCCTTAATTAGATAACTCTCCAATCCAAAGAAGAATTTGTATAAGCAAAGTTATACTTAGTTGAAGATTAAATTCATTTTTTTTAAGTATATGGATTAAATTGATTGATTTAAAAGTATAAAAACTAAAATTAAGTTTGACTAAAAAGTATAAGGATCAAATATATATTATTTAATTCTATTAATTATATTTAAAAATGATTTTTTAAAAATATTTTTCCATTGGTACTTGATATCAATAATAAAAAATAATCATTGAAAATAAAATCTTAATTAATTGAAGGATATTTTTTATATGACATTATTAAATAGGACGCCACTTGTTAAAATTTATTTATATTTGAGTTTACCAAACTTTTTTTTTGTTGCTTGTAATTGAGTTAAGAGGGAGGGAGTATACGATTGTTTAAAGGAAATTAAAAATGAGGAATATAGTAACAATAAACTAAACAAGAAATGACATTTGAATAGATATAAGATAAAAAAATAGTAAAAAGAATAATCACTAACTTGTTTAAACTAGCTAGTAAAAAAAATAGATCGAAAGATAAGTAAATTATATAGTTTTTAATAAAAGGTAATTTAAAAAATGTTTAAACTGCTAGATTTAGAATATTTTATATATGATATGGATATATTTTTGTTAAATATCACAAATTATATATAAAAAAGTAGTCATCTCTCTCTGTTCCTCCCACTTTGAGTAATGTTTTTGGCCCAGTAAAGCTCACCCATGCAAACACAAAACCTTCATCCTTTTCTCCTTCCTTCAACTGAACACACCATTAGGGATGGTGATTGAATATTCTGTCTAGCTAGTTATCTTAATTAAATCAATAAGAACACCACACACATTTTAGTATGGAAAATGTTTTTTGGACTCTTCATATGTTAATGAACATCTAGAGAAAAAAAATGATAAGTATAATAAGTATCCGATATGATAAGAAAAAGGAAAATACTATCCAAAATAAATAAAAAGATTTCAATGATGTGTCTAAAATATTAGGTTGTTAAAGTATTACTACGTTTTTGTATTTTGTATATCCAGGTTGTGATATCATTCCTACCTATTCCACCTCAGAATCATTGCCAACTCTGTCTGAAAACAAATTTCAGTTTGGATTTGATTGAGAAGTTTTTTGTCTCTTTACATTGGTTCACGCTGCAGTTGATAAAACAGACAAGGGAGATTTTTTCTTTTTGTTGTGATGCATCTCAAAGGAACAACGTATCAACAAAAGGCCAGAAATGATGATCTCGTCAGAAAATACGATCCTAGCTAGTGGAAGTGTGGAACTAATACAAATTACAAGATATCGTTAACATATGGGCCTCAAGCATCCACTCTTCTTCTCATCTTCGTGTGTAGAACCTTCGGCTTGTATTTTGGGATAGTACGAGAAGTTTAATTTACTGCTATATTTTGACACTATAGTGTTCTTTTATCATCATCATAGTCAGATTAGATTTATGAAAATATAAGATTGATCGATTAATTAAAAAAGAGGATGAAAGGTTGTGATTTTCACTAATATTTTTAATAAACATTAATAAATTAATATTTACTGATAAATAAAAAATCATAATCAGATTCTTAGGTTTAACTGTACAACTTGTACGGTCTTTTGTATATCTTTATTTCTGATCATTAATACAAGTTTTAGGCTTAAAAAAAAAAAAGATATCGTTAAAATATATTATTTCCTGTAAGCAAAAATAATGAGACAGGAGCAAATACGAGTAAGCCATCCTTTTGTGCCTGAAGTGCGCTCCAATGTTCCATCAAACATGTTTGTTCAAAATACAATTTTTATTCGTACGAAATAGCATCACTCTTCAAAAAATATTAGACTAAAATGATAATGTTAATATATTTTTAAGGACTAAAATAATATTAAATAATTAAGTTTATGATTTAAACAAAGTTGAAAAAAAAGTAATAATTATTTTATATATTGTAAAATGGTCTTCTTTGAAGAATAAGAAAATACAATCAATATCGCATTTGTTAAGGTAACAAAATCAAATATGATGTTTTTTATTAAAAAAAAGTATTCATTGTATTGAAAATATAACAATCATCCAATTTTTAAAGCAATTTTAAGCAATCAATCATTTCAACAATTGATTCTAGTTATAATAACTTGATGGATAATTTATAATTTCGAGGACCATTTTACAATATGTTTTTTTAAAATCTCAAAATCAATTTGATTGATCATTACAATTTCAATCATTAAATTGATTGATAATTCACAATCTCGTGAACCATTTTGTCATTTGATTAGTTTCACTTATGAATTTAAGTGCTTATTATAATTTCAAGGATTAAATTGATAATTTGCTCAAATAAATTAATGTTTTTTTGGTACATTAAAACAATCTAATACAAATATATTTTATACGAAGAAGAATTAAGTAAAAGAATAATCTAAGAAAACATTTTTTCAGGATAGGTAGGAACCAATAATATGAAAATGCATAGAGTAAGAATTAATACTAGCATTGAGTTTTGTCAAAAGTCACTGGAATAATTAAATATACAGCAACGGTTGCCGATAAAATGGTTATCACTAACTATACATTCAATGCCTTGTTTCTTAGTGTAGAATATTGTGAATAAAAATCACCGAATTTAGCAATGAATTCTTTGTGCTCAATGGTAATGGAGCATTAATTGGAAGGCGAAATAATGGGTGTTTAGGTTCATGTGGAGTGAGTGGGTCCAATCCACCGTCGAGGCTGTTTTTAGAGGGCGGTGGAAGCGTTTAGCGTAGCCACATAATCGGTTTAACATTATTTTCTCCAATAGCATTTTCCAGTTTTCAAAACGTTGAATTGTTTAGTTATATTTTTGTTGGTTAAAAGTCCACGACATTTGACAATGCAATGAGAGAATAAAGAACAATTACGTTGAATTATTATTCACTACTACAGTACTTCTCAACAACTTTTTTAATATTTATGGCATAAGAAAACACATTAGTGGATGCCTCGCTATAGAAATTACAACAAGAGGACCATATCCATATGGACATGGTTAATGTTTTGCGGACCCTGCAGACAGGAGGAAGGCAAAGTTAAAAGGGCACATGCATGCTGCATAGTCCTCAACTACACACGTGCTACAGTATCAAGCTAGCAAGCTTAGAAGACATTGATTCACCTAAATTGAGTTTGATACATATTCTTTTCATGCCACACAAATATACGATAGGATTTTTTTTTTTTTTATTTAGGTATTGGATAGGATATCTATTCTAAGAATCAAATAAACTTCTCTTTTTTATTTTTTTCGTTAAACAATTTCTTTATGTACCGATTTTTTTCCCCAAATTGACATGGCTAAGTTTCAAAAATATCATTGTGAATCAACCTAATTCAAACGTGGATGACTAACCTTTAACAATTTCTTTATGTACCGATTTTAAATCAATTGTTTGTGTAATTTAGAAAATTTTCTAAGTATTAAAAGTTTATCACTATTCGACCATTCTAAGAATCGAATATGATGGAGAAATTGGAATGTGGAAGGTTTTGAAATGGATATGTGTAAATTCATTTGATTTTTTTTGTGGGGCGGGGTGTGAAAAATGTCGTAAAATACTTAGTTCGTTGATTAATGATATCTTGTCGTCCCATGCGCGACCCAAGAGCCCAGATCGAGCTGTAAATGGGTTTTTTATTTGTCGGAAAGTAATGAGGACGGGCTTATATTAAGACCGCGTTGGTGTTGGATTCCTGACCCCAGCGTTGCACTTTTGCCAATCAATGAGCATGTTTGTTTAACTAAAAACTACTACTGAGATTGAACTTTTTTTTGTCAGATATCAAATTGGTAAAATTGATTTTGAACGAAGTTAATTTAGTAAAATCGAGTTAGCTCACAAGGTTGGGATATCCTGTTTTGCCACATAAACATAGTGTGTATATGAATGAGTATTGATAAAGTTAATTTTATAAATTTTATTTTGAATAACATTTATTTTAAAGTAAAATAATTTATGTTTAAATAATTTTATTATAAAAGTAAATTATGAGTAAAATTCAATATAATTTTTTAATCTAACACAAAAATGATCCGAAGTTGTTTTAACATAGAAACAATTTTGGATCTATTTTAAACTTTTTTACTATGTGAAATCAAGCATGTACAAATTTATTTAAAATCGATGTTAGAGTCTGAATTAAAGATACACTTAATCCTTTCAATTTCAAGCAACGAACAAAGGTTTTTCCACATACAAAAACTTGCGCCAATATCTACTCATTCAAGATTCACTTGTGCGGAAAACAGGTGAGTGTTTACCAGTCAGCAACGTCCATATTTGATTTAATTTAATTTTAGAAAAAATATATTTTCAACTACATAAAAAATGGTCCTAAAACAATTGTTACCGTAAATACTTTGTCAACAGAGTTCTTACCAAAAAAAAAAAAATACTGTCAAAAAAAGGAAAGGTAGAAAGGCAAGTGACCAAGGTCCAAAAAACTAGGCGAAGCCCGTGCGAAATTATGCAGCCTTGCCCCAGTGCTTCTCACAATATCAGGGTGGGATCCCTACCGTATAGGATAGAAGTGTTCTATGTGCACCCACCAGTATTATTGTTAGTGCACTCATCATTTTTTAAAAATGATAAAATTGTCCTTATTAATTTCTCTTCTTACGAATCAAGTTGATCTGTAAGTCTTAAAAATTAACTTACAGATCAACTTGATTTGTAAGGGGTATTTTTATCTTTTTGTGGTTAGTGCTGGGTGCACCAGCAGCAGCACTCATAGGATAGCCAACACCTTTTTTTTTGTGGATTAAAGGTGCAAAAGCCCAAAGAAATTACAAATCCATGGAGAAAAAAACCCTACAAAACTAGTATCTTACTAAAGCTAAAAATAAAAAAACACTTAACTAATTTTTTTATATTTGTAATATAGGTTGTTTTCAGATTACTACTTAACATTAATCTTTTTTCAACTAAATATTTGAAAAAAATTTATGTTTCATTTTACTATTCAGCATTAGTCTCCTTTCTGTTAAATGATGACGTGACAGAAAGAATGACATGTCATCACATATTGTCATTAACACCTCACACAAGAAATTAACGAACGATAATAAAATGAAATGTAAAAAATTTTCAGGTGAAATGTAAAAAATTTTCAAATACTTAATTGAAAAAAAATAAACATTAGATAATAATCTAAAAACAACGTATATTACTGATATGAAAAATTTAATTAAGTCAATAAAAAAAACTCAAACATCATAAACTTGAAATTGATATGAAATGTTAAAGTGTGCTTGGATTAGCTTTCAGTTCTAGCAAAATCAAGTTGAAGGACAAAACAATATTGATTCTAAGAGTTGTCCAATTACACGAAAAACCAATCTTAGCTACCATATGAGTTGGCTGGCCTTGCTGTGGACATGATTCAAAGGAAGGGGCCATCCATTTAATCCTCGTTGGACAGAACAAACAGATTTAGAGCGACCAAAGCTTCTCAACTGACAAGGCTTCACAGTAACAACTAACAACTAAACAAACACCAGATTCAACATTTTCTTATCAACACAACTGAGAAGGAGAATTTGGTATCTAACAGGTAGGGTGTTTGGTAGAGTAAAATGGAATAGAATAAAAATAAATTAAGATGAAAATTTTAAATTAAAATATAATATAAAATGTGATTATTATTCATTCACTTATTTTTAATTCTTTAACTGCAAACAAACGAGAGCTAAATCAATTTAGGGTGAATAAAGTTGTTAGAATTTGTGATCCCATTGGTTTAGAGTTGATACAATTAATTTTAAACCAGTAAATGAAGTTGAAATACATGTCTAAATTAGTATCAGCCATGTACTTATTAAACTGTATTTATTTATTTTTATTGAAAAGTACAATTTTTAAATTTCAAACTTTAGCAGATGAGAGAAAACCATGGTTTCATCCCTGAACGATTCTGCAACCCACCCCATTTAGCTTGGAGCATGGATGCACCAAACTATAGGACCATAGATTTTGTCGATGTAGAAAATAAAAAATTTATAAAACAAGTTGAAGGCCACATCTTTTATTGGATGACAAGAATTAGAGAATATGGACAGTAAGGTTCATGAATCATGATAGACTGCAGTGTAATTGATATCTTAGAAAAAGATTAAAACAATTTGTCAAACAAAAGGAAAATAATGTCAAAGTTGGTAGTTGGTACCTCACCAAACTTTTCAAAAAATCTACAGGCGGGCCAAATTCATTTACAGAATGCAACCAACCATCTTTCTTAAAAAAATTGAAGAAAATAACAAAGTCATCAAAATTCCCTAGAAGAACTCTGCCACACCTCAACACATTGCTGATCCTTCCTAGTCAAGAACATGGTGCTCCCTCCAAAGGCCAAATTGGTAATCTTGGCCCCACCCATATCCCTGACTCTCCCCATCAAGTTCTTCTTGAAGATCCTCCCACTGCTGTTCCCAGACCCCATTACAACCTCCGACCATAACTCCACTTCACCACCCTTGGTGCAAAACACTTGATTCCCCTGCGTTTCAACCTTGCAACCAAACCCTTCCTTCTTCCCATTCAAAATTTTCCTTTTATTGTCTCCGAGACAAACCCACGCGTTCTCACCGCCGCTACTCAAATTCCGCAAGTCCACGTAGGATGCCTCCCCCGAATTCACCCCAACCTTAAAAATAACCGACAACGAATCACAAACCGCCACGTCAGCAAAACAATCTACCTTCTCAGAAACCTCCCAAACAACGTTGCCGGACCTAACATCCCACAACCGTATGTTCCCGTTCACGCCCGAGGGCCCACTGTGGGATCCAGAAGCCATTAGCAAATTATATCCCTCAATCCATTGCAACTTCGTCGCCGGAATCGCCGAATCGATGTTCGCGCCGAAGATCTCGTTGTGACTGATCTCCGTGACGGGTGTTAGGGTATGCAAATCGTAAACCATTATCGAATTCGAGTTTCTGCGGGAAGATTCGAAGCTCACGAACATGTTTTCCGGCGAGGATCCGATGGCTTGGACGGTGGAGCCGGATTTGGTGACGTTTTCCCAATTTATGGTTTCCCTGACGCGCCCCTTCTCGAGGTCGAGGATCTGGAGGCCGGAGAAGTCGTTGGCGCCGGCGGCGGCGAGGGCCGGCGAGAGGGCGAGGAGGGAATCCACGGCGGTAAATTGAGTCAGGACGGTGGATTTGCGGCGGAGGGACCAGTCGAAGGAGGTGATCTTGCTGCCGTGCGCGACGTGGAGGGCGCCGGAAGCGGTGGCGGCGAGGGCGGAGGGGGAATCGCGTCCGTTCAAGGGTAAAAGAAGCGATTTTTGGAGATTAAAAGGTTCCAATTGAGAAGGGTTGGAAAGGGAATTGACGAGGAGGGACTCGATGCCGTAGAATTTAGACTCGATGATTAGGTCTTGGAGATCGAAAGCTTTGGCCTTTGAGGGAAGGTTACCGGTTCTGAGAAGAGAGAGAAGGAGCGAGAAGAGTTCTGGGTCTCTGTCTACGAAGGGGGTGTGGAGTCCAGAAGATTCCGCCGCAATTCTGGAGAAGAAGGTTTTCGGACCCGCCGAGGTTAGTGTCTGTTTCGTGGTTTGGAACAGTTGGCCTCCCACGTCAATGGAAACTATGTTGGAATCTGGCTTCGGGAACCCAACTGGTTCGGAGCCGGCAAAAGGTGGCATTTTTCCTATGATTTCTTGTTTGTTATTTCTTCCGTCTGAGATTTGAAAACAAGAAAAGAGAGAAGAGAAAAGTTTGTGGTGTTGTAGCAGTGGTTGGGAAATGGGGGTTGTTGTGAGGATGAAGGGAAGTGAGAGGCTTTTATATATATAGGGAGTATTTGTGATCTGTGACAGGTGAGAAAAAGGGTGGTTTTGTTATGCCATGACCACGAGTGGAGGTTCTCTAGAAGGTGCAATGCACAAAAGTCTCGGGTTTGGTCAATGCAAGGTTGGTCCAGCCTTCTAGAGTATCATCAACAACGTGGTTTTCTTTTTCTCTTTCAAAAATTAGCCGGCCCAGATGGACCGCATTCAGAACATGAACCACATTCAGAATTGACTCAAATATTCAGACCATTGCGGCGAGTATCTTTCTACTTTCCTTGGGTATTGCCGCACGTTTTCTCTTTTTGCTGGGTCAAATTTGGTGCCCAAGTTTTCGATTATTATTGTTATTTGTGTTATCAAAGGGGCGAAATGAGACAGAGATAAGTTGCTATTTGACTGCAGAATGAATAATTTATAGATTTTTTTTTTGTAAATAATTATAGTCATATAGTCAGCAGATCGAATGTTACAAACTTATGTCATGAAGATGTATTAAAATATTGTAGAAACTAGAAATAAAAATTCTAGTATTAGTTTAGTCAGTATAATTAATAATAGTTGACAACTTATAGATTTTACTTTTTACTTAAACGGATAATAATTAGTTTACTAACAAGTATGACAAAATTAATAAATGTTTGGATCCTTTAATAAGTATATTGTATAGTTTAATTTTTAACCATGTATGTAGAGAATTTTTTTTGAGAAAAATACAATTCACTATTATACTTTTTATGCTTCGAAACAATTAGTTCCTTAGTTAAGATATATTCTTGATTGTATAGAAAAATAATAAAGTTTTTTTTAAGGAATTACTACTAGTTGCATTAAATAATTTAAAGATTGATACTTTGCTTATCATCTAAAAAAAACATTGATATTTTGCTTTGCTCAATAAATGTAAATATAAAATGTATTGGTCAAGCGTGCAAACAAGACCCAAAAAATGGAAACTTCTACGAAAAAAGGTAAGTTTTGTCTGGACTCTGGATAGTCGTGCTGGACTGGACCTGAAGTTGCTGATTTAGGACACTGAGGTAGGCGTTTTGGGCCTTTTACGTTCCAAAATTCAAGCTACTAAAATTATACAAAAAAAATAATTAAAAATGCAACTTTTTTTTTTACTGAAATTAAAAACGCAAGTTATAGGAGTGTGTACGATTTGGTCGTGTAAAATCAAACCAAATTCAATTTTTTTTTGTACAGTTTACAGTTTTTTGGTACAGAACCAAAGCAAATTTAAAATGTTTTTTTTTTACTGAAAAGAATTATTTTAAAATCGGTTTGCACTAATTCAAGATTAACTTTAAACAAATAAATTTTGTAAAAAAATGGATTTAGAAAACTGTTTAGTAGAAATCAGTTTCAAAGCCAAGATCGGTTTTAAAAGCCAGTTATAATTAAGTTATTTTAGGGTTTACGTTATTAGAGTTTTAGTGCAGTTTGGTTTGAATTAGTGTAACCGATTATTTTTTTCCAGTCCTTCAAGCTACTTATTTTTTTGTCAACAATTAGAAAACAACAGCTAAAAACAGGTATGATGTGTTATTTATACAACAGCTAACATTTTGGACAGCAGCACTTTTTTCTTTTTTTGGTAAAACAGAAGCACTTTTAATGCATCTCATATTTCTCTCTCTTGTATAATTTGGTGTATGAATTATTGTTAAATTGGAAGTATTATCAGACAATTTATCTTTTTCATTTCTCATTCACATTTTTTTTTCGTTAAGTTTTGTTGAACTTTGATGTACCCACAGAAAGTAAAATTGTTTATTTGAGGTAACATGTCTTTTACTTTAGAGCATGAGCATGATAGTCCAAAATGTGGGAATCTGTCTCCCAATTATTAGTGAGTTGGATCTGTCAATTCTACACTGAACTATGGCAAATTTGAACACTCGGAAAATTACTAACTCCTAAAGCGAAATCTAAGAAAACAACAAATGTTGCCAACATTGGTTGGATGTGTTGCAAATATTTTAAAAGTTTTTAATGTTTGAAATAGTCAAATAGAACAAGTCTGGTATCCACATTCACTTTTCAAGATACCTGTGAGCGAGAAGATTGAATTCCTTATTCCTCCCACGCACAAATTTGGACCAAGGTTCAAATTTGGTGTATCCAGATAATAAAAAGAATCATGATCTTCAGCCATATATATTATAATCGTCTTCATTAGTTAACAATAATGACAGTCAACTATATTACATATATAATATAAACATAGATGCTAAAAATGTACAGCTATTTCTAATCCAAACCTGGGAAAACTACAACACATAATAATTAATAAGCAAACTCACTATTTATTTTTTCGGGGCCATTGAGTTCAAAAAAGAACCCCATCACTGTGTTAGCCTTCCAAATCTTAATTTACTATGATTCTATATTATAGGATGTGTGCTGTTGGGTTCTGTCAAGCATCAAGGCACAAAATTAAAAATCAATGCCAAATAGATGAAGCCATATTGGTTAGCTGACACCAGGTTGAATCAATGGGAAAAAGGACCAATCCTTGGATGCCTCTCTCTCCTTCCCTGCAACTTTCTCATTAGCCCACCAGTCAGCAACTATATTGGGAGCAAGCGAATCTCCTCCATCTGCATTATCAAAATTGAATTCTTTAGCAGAAGAAAGTGTTAAGGACTGATCCTTCTCATGAACTGTTGTTGTTGCCTTTTCTCCACCCAAAGTGATTTCTTCCAGTGGTTGATCATTGTGAGCTTCTTTAACTACTTGTTTTTCATCGAGCACAGCTTCTACGGATTTTTCTTCTTTGTCAGTTGTTGGAGCATCATTTTTCAATTTTGACACCACATTAGTCCACACTGATGCTGCTGGCTTGTTTTCCAGAGATTTTAGCACTTTTTGGGCTGATAACTCAAAGGAAACTCTATGATTTATACTAATCTCATTGAGGCGATTATTGCTTGGATGTGGGGACATTTTGATCTCAGAAACCCAATGATTTGAAAGAAAAGCGGATTGAGTTGTGGACCTCGCAGCATCGGGTGTCAGAGACCCGGAACCATGGTTTGACTTCCGGTTTTCACAAGCAGAAAGTTTACTATCTAAGTTGAGAAGCTTGGGAGGGTCTGCTATCGGGAAATCAAGGATATGGGAGAAAGTGGCATTAAATTCAGAGTCAGGGAGTGGCGATGAGATGGTGGATCTTGGTGATATGAGTTGAGCAACTGGACTTCCAGGATGAAACTGATAGGATTGGAAGTCATAGTGAGATATTTGGAACCTCTGAAAGGTTTCAGCGTTCTTATTATTGGGGTCAAGTAGCTGAGCAAAAGGAACCTCGGGGGAAGAAGGAGTGGTGAAAGGTGGAGTGAAAGGAGCAGTGGATGAAGCCGAGAAAACCGGCGGTGAGACTAATTGGGTTTCATGGGCATAAGGGCCAATGGCAAAGATTGAGGCAGGGCCACCAGGAGACACACCAGTTGAGGGAGGTTCTGATTGAAAGAAAGATGCAGGAGATGAGGGAGGTGCCACAAAGGGAAGCGTTATACTAGGTGCTTGATTTGAACTAGCAGCAGGATCAGCTCCATTGCAGGTTGGTTCTGGAACTAGGACAGCATGCCCAATGCGCTTTCGGCTTTTTTGATATCCAAAACACCCAATTTTGCCCAACCAGCTCCCCCATCTTTTCTTCTGCAACCAAAAGTAGCTGACTTGAGTTTCAGTCACAGAACACATCACAAGTATTCATTCCCTTGATGCATTATAGTTAGTTGCATACAAAATGAAATACAATTCAGACCTTAATTTTAATATTGATAGACCCCAGATTGAATAAGAAACATACACAGTAGTTTTTACATCTTGAACATCCCTTCTTCCAGTGAAAAATGCAAGGAATCACATAAAAGTCACTTCTTTGGAAATTGATTCAGTAAGTAAAAGATTCATACAAGTATGAGGCGTCAGATTATCCAAAAGTGAGAGAGATTCAATACCCAAAAAATAAAAGGAAGACTATTTTGTTATTATCAGCAAAGTATGCATATAATGCTCTTATTGCTTTTCATTAAATTAATTCAGTAAGTAAAAAGTTCTGACTCCAAAGAGAAGACTTGCATAATTAAACAAAAATATATTCCCATATTATTACTACTAAATAATCAAGAAAACGACTGATATCAACTAAAAGCAGAAAGAGTGAGAAAACTGATGAGTTCGGACTTTACACGCTATGCTAATACCGAAGGCAAAAGACCAAGTAAGCACAGGAAAATCCTAACATTGTTCAATTAATTTTATTTTTTCTTTTTCACGAACTTACTATCTTTTGAAGACGAAAAGTTTGCTACTTTATTTGCAATCGTAGAAGGGGAAAAAAGAAAACGAAAAGATGTCTTCTTTTCGGAAAAGAGATAAATCAAATTATAAAATAAACTCGACCAAACAGTGCCCACGTTCAACACAAAATGATGGAATACATAAAATAACAAAAACCAAGGAAAAGAACTCCAAAGAACCAAAAGGCTAATAAAGGTCTAAAGCATCAAAATGATCCAAACCCCCCTCCAAAAAAAAAGATTATTTTTGGTTAATTATTTTCCAAAACTCTTGGGAAGAAAACAGAAATATGGTTAAACCTGGGTAGAAGGCTGGGAAACGCGGTTCTGGGCAGAGGCTATGGCAAAAGCAGCAGCGTTTATAGTATCTAAAGTGTTGTTGTTATCAGCTCTTCCATCATTTACATTAGTTCCTCGCATCTCTTTGAGCGATCAGAATAATAATCTTTTTAACGGAAAAATGGTGAGAGAGGAGCATAAAGGAGAATGAAATCTGAGTTTTTTTGTGTTGTTGAGGGCAGCGTGAGTTGCGTTGCCGAGAATTTTGTGTCGTGTTTTTGATTTTTGAGGTCAAACACGGCAATGACTTGCTCCTCATGTGATTAACCAAGACTCGGTTTGGCTTGCTTTATACTTTGTGCTTAATGTAATTATCAATGTCGCGCTACAGTATCGCCCATTTACCCAACTACCCTTCTTTGCCCGCACTAAACAATCTTTTAATTTTCAACAAGTCTTTGATTATGTCTAGAAGAAAATCGTCTCTCTAAAAGATAAATACCAAAAAAAAAAAAAACCCTCTTCTTGTATTTACATATAAATCATTGAACACGAGAAAAAAATATGTACTAATTAGTTTGTTACTTTTATGAGAAATATCTTAAAAGTTATGAGCTGTGAATTTTAATTAATTAATAGTATGAAATTCTTTTATACTGATGTTAGTATATATCATTAAAATTTTAGGAGACATTTGTTTTACATAAAAAAAATATTATTGGAGATGTTACTTTCAAGAATATCATATAAGATATCATTTTTCAATATTAAAAAAAATATATGCTTGATTGCATTCTAGTATTCTCTCACTCATGCGAATAGAATTAAGGGAAGATTAATGTGGTGTTTAGTTAATAAATGGTGTTGTTGGCAAGAGAGAGAGAGAGAGAAAAGAGGAGTGGTTGTTTCACGTGCACGTGTGCACAGCCATTTCTGGACGGCTTTCGTGCGCAGCACCATCCCACTGACAAACACCCTCTGGTGGGCCCCACCGCCATCTCTTCTTTTTATTTCTTCCCCTTTTACCACTTTGAAATAACTTGCACGTATGGCCAATCCCTCACTAATCCCTTTATATTTATTACTCGTCTATCAATGGGATAATATTCTTAATTCTTTCTCTCTGAAATTCATGCCCAAAAGATCTTTATTATGGACCCTAGCTCAAATCCTTTTTTCTCTCTTCTTTATCTTCATCATGCTTTTCTAAACCATCATTAGCCAAATGTTTAGTGTGTTTTATTGCGAAATTAGAAATATGATACTGAATTAATCTCCGTGGCTTTTTTATTAGGAGATTACAAATTTCTTTTATAGAGGTAATTTTGCTAAAACTAGATAGATTCATAATGTGTTTCTTTTAGTATTTAGTATAATTAATTTTTAAAAATGAAACTTGGGATCATTGGTTAAGTTTAAATAATTCTGTATTAGTTGATTTATAGGCTCTGGATCCAAATTCTATTAATTGTTCGGTTAATATGAGTTCTTAATTGAAGACACTTGTTACACAAATAAAAAAAATATAAGTATCTTATTGTTTGAAAAGGTGTAAAAAAATTAAAAATTTTAAATGATTGAGACAGTTCAATAATGTATTTAAAAAAAAAATTCTTAATATGCTGTCTACGAGGTTGAAATTTTGCTGTGTTGTTCAACTAACGTGATTGAAAAATACCAAGCATAAAACAACTCCCCAATATTGGAACCTGGCCAAATTAAACAAAAAGCCTCATTTCTAGAACTCTAGTTCTTTCAGGCCAGTCTAGTAATGCCACGAAGCATGACCCTGACTTGTATTTCATTTTCAATTTTCAATTAACAATTTTTTTTTCTCATGGATAGGAAATAGGAGCGCAATAGACATCCTGATCCTGTGTGTTTTGCTTAATTAGTTGTCTTAATTTTTAGTTCTCCATCTTATGCGTCAACAAGAGCTCAGAGGAAAATAAACAGGAAATAAAAATTACTAGAAGGGAATTATATATCTCGAGAAACAAACATGATCAATGAACAATGAATGATTTACCTAAACTCTGTAGAAGACAATTATGGCCTTAAATCGGTTAAGAACAAAACCCCACCTACCAAGCCATGTCAATCTAGACTTTGATAAAATCATAAAACTACTTATAGCATTACAAATGCTTGAGAAACAGTGGGCTCACTGTTAGGTTTGTGACAAAAAGCCGAAGCTATAACATGTGACTGTTGTTTTGGCCTCCCCAAAAAGCAATCGTAAGCTTTCTAATTATTACCCTATGTCTACATGCTGTTCACTTGATACAGTACATTTTCACTGATTAATAGCCATGGCATTCCTGAATTGCAGGCTTTCTTTATTTTCAAACTTAGAGATAAGTTTTGCTAGAGTCAAACAAATTATGTCACTCATGTTTTAGTACGAGTATCACAATTTCATGCTAGTTCAATTATTTTTTTATCACATTTCTTCATGTATTCAGAACTTCATTTCTAATGAAATGATATGAGCTATTTGTTTTTTTAAAATAATAAAATATTGCTTTTTGTCTTTTTAAACAAAAAGAACACTTATAAAAGGAATCAAAGTATTTTCTTTTTCTTTTTTTCGTCTTCTTATTCCGGGTAATTATTTTTCCCTATAATTTGATTGTAAGACTACACTTTTGATAGGAAGAAAATTGTGAAGCTATGCGGCCTAGCTTGTGATCTGTTGATGCTATGAAAGATGCTGATTGGCAATTTCCAAGCTATGTAGCCTAGCTAAATGGAATTAAGCAACTCAATCTTGATTGCAAAAGAAATTGTTTCATCCTCTTTCCACTAAATTTCCGAAAGAGTCCTTTTGCTGGTTGTTGCTATGATATGAGGAAGAAAGCTTGTAATAAGTGGGGTAGGAATAATAATAAAAGTCATAGATTCTTTTCCCTTTTGCATGTATCCTAGGGCAACTGAAAAGTAATCAAACTGAAGACTTTTGAGGCGATAATTAATCTAGGTTTAGATAGCAATCTTGTTCGATAACCGGGGACACCTTTTTCATCATTGGACAAGTAGTAGTAAGCGTCACTAGCGATAATATCAAACGTATCATGGCATTGTGATTGTGCTACTTAATTTTCTATATGACCCCACCCTTTTTGTTTGACTTATGCGAATGCAAACAAAGCGTTAGAAATATGATTTTCAGGCCTTGATACAAGCACAAGGTGTACGATACATACAAAACAAAATCTTAGCATATGACACCCTTTTGGTTAGCTAACCAGATTTCCCGTTGGTAATTTAAGGCCAAACAGTCTTGAATGAAGAAATTAATAGTACAATTAAGAAGCCGAAAAATAGTATGGGAATTTAATTTACGCTTAAATAATATTAAAAGGCGGAAAATAGAGTTCGGAAATTTAAGTTTTTTATAAAGAGGGAAAAAAATGAAGAATAATTAGTGACTATTCTGTATAATTAGTACAGAACAAAATTCTTGAAAGAAAGTTTGAGTGAGGCTCAACAATTCTGCCCTAAAAGGAAGGGTAGAAATTAATACCCTAACCGGTGCATTAGAATAACACAAGAAAATCTCTTTAAAAAAAAAAAAAGAATAACACTAGGAAACAATTCGGTGTGCTTTTATAAAACGGAGCGTTCAATGAACCGCTGATTAAAAGCATCGGTCTCACATACGAATCAAAATGTCATATTTTATAAACAGTTCAAACTTATTATCAATCCTCCAATTATTATTTTTTGGGACCCTAGGTTAAACACACAGGTAAGGTGGTTGGGTTTGGCTGTAAAAGACACTTAAACATAAGTCCTGCAGGTTCTTGCTCAACAGCAATAATCCGTTATGGCATGCGACCATGACACGCACACTACATGGAATTGTGGATAATAGCCCACAGCTTCACTTTTGATTATCCATCTACATATTGCAATATTGGATTTTCTTTTCTTGAATTCAGGATACCTTTCGATCGAGAGAGTCAAAGACTAATCTATTGATTACATTATATAAATACAGACATGGTATTGGTATTGGGTAAAAGGTACGAAGTATGATATTTTTCAAAAATCTAAGGTACATATACATATTGTATAATGATAAAATAATACAAATAAACCTAATATATAACATAAAAGAAGAATAAATTAAATTCTCCAACATGACAAAAAAAAAATCTCGCAATAAAAACACTAATACATAGAGAATTTAATTAATAGTTTTGAACTATCAATATAAAAAAATTACATTGCCAATCATTAAAATGAACTACCTTATAAGATTATTTTCTCAAAACATAAATGCTAGAAGTATAGCTAGTTTATGAAGAGAACGAATAGTAACTTTTTAGAATGTCAATCCTTTTAAATTAGTGAAAATAGCGTGAAAAGGAAACTAGATATGGTGATTTTTTTTTTACTTCAAATCTATTCCTTACCCTTCGCCGTTTCTCTCTCTTTTTGTTTACTGTTTCTCTGTTTCTTAACCCCCATGTTTCAAACCACTACATATCAATTTACTCCTATAATGCGTAAACGGCGTCTTTTATATGCACCCATCAGTACATTCCACGAAACACAAATAAGTCAATTTTTTAAATTTATTTATCCATCTTTTTATCTATCCATCTATTATTATTATTATTATTAAAAATGAAAAACTGAAGTTCCGTCACGAGGACAAAGCATCTATTACAAAATGTTTTACATTTTTTATCCAAATAATAAATGCAGAAATAAATCTCTTTTCAAACATAACTTTTTTTTTAAATTAACTTACTATGTAAAAGCTTTTTTTTTTCCAACTGCTCCATACGTTTCGTAGCAAAAACTCATTTCCTCTAAATCCAAACATTTTAAAACATGACTTATCTTCTCTTCTCTATCTCTTCAACTTACCCCTCCCCTCTCGAACATTTTCTTCTTTAGTTTTAAAAATAATTCTCAACTATTTTATAGTTAAAAAAAAAAATCAAACGCACTCATATTTCCTTGTCAAATTATCAATAAAACCAAAAATAAAAAACGGTATAACAAACGAATATCCACTGAATCACATTTTAAAGTTACGTAGATAAACTAGTTCAGCTTTTATTGCATAACGCCCTACACATCCTTGGGAAAAAGATAAAGAAATCACCCCGAGTTAAGACATGGATGCAAAAAGAGAGCTACCCATTGTGGCGCCAAAGCTTTGCAAAAGATATTGGGATCGTTGCTGCAATTGCTTTCGCCACTAACACATCATGGCAGTTTTTCATACGCCATTAACACTTTTAGGCAGCTAAGCTTTTCGAAGCTATCTCAAACACATTCTCCGATAGTCCATTAGTAGACATGATCCTCTCCAACTGCGCCTGCAAAACAACAGTCTTTTCAGCAAAACTGATAACCAACACTGACATTTTTTAATTCAATAACCTAATAGAGCGTTTGATTTCATGTTAGATTATCCCAAAAAAAAATCAGTTAAAAATAGCTAACATGATTTTCGGTAGATATTCGCGTGTTTTTTTTGTTCAACGTTGAGAAATTGATTGAGTTGAAGAAAAATTATATGTAATTTTTCCTTGGAAATTATTTTTAGTGACTTCTACAATTAACTTATTTTTAGAATCAAAACATTCAAACATATATTCATCATTTCAAAATCAATTCAACAAACGCTCACCCAAACTAAATGAGAGCGACCAAATAATAATAAGTCTATTAATTACCTTTGCAAGCTTTTGTCTGTCTTCATCATAACGCCTCCATCTTGAGAAGGCTGACACCATTCTCGAGGCTACCTACATCCATCCAAACCAAAAAGATGTCATATACGTAACTACACAAGGATCATGTAGTAACAATACACACAGACGAAGGAATCTATAATATAAAGAGGCTAATGCAAAATGACCTGAGGATTTAGCTTGTCAAGTTGCAGCACAATCTCTCCCAAAAACTTGTAGCCTGACCCATCCTTTGCATGAAAGTTCACCGGAGACCCACAGAAACCTCCAATGAGAGAGTACACTTTGTTGGGATTGCGCAGATCAAATGCTGGGTGGCTTAACAGTTTCCGCACATTCTCAACATTACCAGGAATGTCAGACATTGCTTGAAGAGCAAACCATTTGTTCACCACCTGGAAAGGAAGGGGAAGTATAAAATAATAAAATAATAATCCAAAAGACTCCTACTGTGGGATAGCATAAGGTGTAGGGAGGAAGAACTTCTAAAATTAAACTGAACAACTGCGCACATACATGTGAGACAAACATGAGAGACTAAATAGCCGTCAGCCGGGCCAAAAACAGAAAAGATTAAGCAAAGTTAGAGCAGGTATAAGAAGGAAGCATGCTCGCCATAGATAGTATCAGTGAAGGAAGCACTGTGCTCTTCTTAGATAAGAGTAGGGAAATTGTTATCAAATGGCATCTTCAATTGAATCCAGTCTACCATCAACATATGACGTAAAGTATAACATAGGATATATTGACAGAGAATGGATATGGAGACATGCCCAACATCAAAAGAATAATTCCAAAACCAAAGTCTTAGAGACAGAAATTTACCAAGAAATCATGCTGCCACTTGCCATAAAAGTCATCAAGAACATCATCACGGGTTTTACCAGGGTTCTGAGCTATGGCAGCCAAGGCAGCAAACTGCTCAGTCATATTTGTAGCAGTTTTATACTCATGCAACACAAGATCGGTGAATTCTTTTTCCTCAAGGCATCCAAGATAAGCTATAAAAAAAAAGAAAGAAAGAAAAAATGAGCTTGCTACCACCATGCATAAATTTTTATTTTTTTTTTGCACGGCAAAAATCAATATATTATATATTATAAATGAAATTCAATACTAGGTGTACTGAAGATACAAAGAAAAAGGCAAGATAGTTACAATGTGGACCCCACTAGGAGGAACCGAAAGCAACCCACAGAATAATACAAACCCATCCCCTCTAGGAAAAAACATCCTTTAAATTGGTTGACCAGAAGTTAAAGTGCAGTTGGGAGTCCTTCTCTACACATTTTAGCCAAGACCAAGTGTGGAACAAGGTATCATCCATAACCTTTTCAGGAACAAGGTACCACCATGCATAATGTATCTTAGTGGAATGGATTTAGTACAATTGATATCTTAGTTAAAAGATGGACAAAAGTCTTGTTCAGTATCAATTGATGAATTGGCCTGTCAAGTAGGAAAAAGTATGCAACAAAGATGTATTATACCAAGAGCAACATTCTTCAGAGCACGCCTGGCCAAGTTTGAGTGATTGAAGACATATTCTTCTGAGCTCCTGTTATTTTCCACCTGAAAAAAAGGTGAATATTGAGGAGATTCATACAATGAAGAAGATACTTAATAATTGCATACAGCTTCAGACAACAGGTCATACTGTGCTGAGGAACTCTGATCTCAGTTCACTTGCAAGCTGCTTCCTGATGAAAGTCCGAACAGTATGAACAGCATCAGGATCTGCAACCCCCATCATATCCATTATTTCTCCCTCACCAGGCAAAGTTATTGCCTTTGCCACAAACTCCTAGATGATAAAAGAGCATAGAGTACAATAAATGAAATCATATGATAAAACCCACCAACAAAATGGATAATCTTGAGGAAAACTGAAGCATACTTTGTCCAGACTTGAGTCACATAAAATACGTTTGAACCCTTGAACAAAATTGGAATTTAAAACCAATGGTTTGTTACGTTGCAAATCATCCACTAAGTTAAGCATCAACTTCCGTGCCAAAACTTGTCCAGCCTCCCAACTGAATCACCATTTAAATAAGCCAGTGAATAAATTCACATTAAGCTATCAAATCAAAAAGAATAAATTGCAATTTTGAAGAAGACAAACCGGTTGAATTCATCGGAATCATTGGCTAGTAAGAAAAACAGGTCGCTATCAGTGAGATCAGATTCCAGACGAATAGGAGCACTGTATCCTCTTAACAAAGAAGGAACAGGCCTTTCAAATATATCGGTGAATACAAACTCTTCCTCTTTCTGCAGCAGATACAAATAAAATTATCCGTTAGTTATGAATACAAAAAGGCCATACCAAGCTCTGCATCTTATTTTATTTCAACAATTTATGTTACGCAATATTAGGTAGATAGATGGATGATTTATTACACAATTGATAACTTGGTCTTAAAATTACAGACACCCTTTTTCTTCAAATCAATTATTTGACATGGATGCTCACACTTTGTAATATGAGACAAATGATACTTTTATTTTGATAACAGAGAGAAGAGACCTTTTAACATGTTTCAGACACCATTTTTCTTCAACTCAATAATTTGACAGTGATGCCCATACTTAGTAATATGAGACAAACCATACTTTTATTTTGTAGTATATCTGTTATCATAATAACAATATGTTCATATTTTAAACCATACTTTTATTTTGTAGTATATCTGTTATCATAATAACAATATGTTCATATTTTAACTACATAGATCAAATAGAAACATGAGATAGAAATGCATATCAAAAAGAAATTCTAAACAACCTTGGTCACTCTAAGGACTGTAGTGCAGACTGATTGATCATTGCTTGAAACAGATTGCATAGTACCATTATGGTAAACAGTTGAAAGAGGAATGTCCTTTCCCATGGAATCAAGCAAACCCACTGCAACAGGAATGAATGTGGGTTCCTTAACTGATTGCCCTGGGGTTGGTGGTATATCTTGACTGCAAAAAATGTCCCCATCAAACATATTAAAGACAGTCAAAGAAAAATTTAAAAAGGAGAAATGAAAGTTGGTGCTTGTATACCTAAATTTTAAAGAAAAAGTATGTGCTTCTGGATTATAAGAAGTATTTACTATGACAACAGGGGTCCCAGCTTGAGAATACCTGCATATTAGTTGAACAGTTAATACAAAATGAGCAGAAAAATGCAGGGAAAAAGAAGGAAAAAAATACAAACCATAGCAAGAAATTTGCAAAATCTGCATCATTTGCATCTCGCATGGCGGCAAAAAAATCTTCACATGTTACAGCTTGGCCATCATGTCTCTTAAAATAAAGATCCATGCCCTGAAATCCAGGGAGTTTGTAAGATTGAATCCTAAATTAAGCAGTATAACATTGCAGTTAACAAGGTAGTTATAGGGGCATTGGATAAACATCCTTACTTTTCGGAACCCTTGACTTCCTAGCAAGGTTTTGTACATTCTCACAACTTCAGCCCCCTGATACATACGATCATAAGAACAAACTTCTAGAGAGACAAATGGACATGAAGGGATTGAAAATTATAGGGGTAACTGTCAAACCTTTTCGTAGACCTGCAGAAAAGAAAGATATCATTATAAACAATTCAAGAGCTTGAGAGAAAGAATGGAACAAAACTGGAGGTTGAGTGTCACAAATGTGAAACATACCGTAACTGTATTTTGACATTGACAATGGCCACATCAGAAATTAATCCACAGAAGGTTGACAAAATGATAGATAAATCAGTAGAGCACTATAAATTCTTACATAATAGGTAATACAGTAAAATTTTCAAATATGATATTGATTCAATTAAAGCTATAAAAATAAGGCTTGCCTGTGTAGAAGTTGTCCATCTGTCAAAGAGTAAAAAATATATAAATACAAACTTAGAAGCACATTTATTAAGGAGAATGGGGAACAAATATATTTTTGGAGACAAATGGTGAGACAAAATGATTTTCAAATTCTAACCTTGATGTAAGAGTGTGGTCGCACTGGATGGGCCATAGGACCTGCATCCTGGAAAATCAGTATAAAAGTATCAGAATACTACCTGACAATGACATCATGATAATTCTATATTAAAAGAATAGTAAATAAGATAAATTGTAGTAACCTGTAAAACTTACAAAAGATCATCAAAACGGAAAAAGGAAAAGAAAATAACCTGTGGAAACTGGTAATTTCTAAGTTTTGAAACATCAGCAATCCGCTTTACAGTACAACTTCCCATGTCAGATGAAAATTCCTGTCAATAGTTAATGCAACTTGTTACATTAAAAAAACTAGATGGAACAAAAGTAATGTGATGTCTAAATTGAAACATAGGAAACGGGTAAAAAGGCTGTGCCTGATCACGAAAAACAGTGAGACCTTCCTTCAGGCTAAGCTGGAACCAGTCGCGACATGTCACTCTGATATTAATAAATAAAGGCTAAATTCAAATTTTAACATACCCATGGCAACGGAAAAATATAGACATACAAACAACAAATGTGCTGCCAAACTCAGGTTTATGATATGTCAAATAGAAATCCAAAAGTGAACTATAACTAGGTAGAAAAAATTTTAGAACATTATACGAGTGGGAATAAAAGCATGTAAAATCCTTAGTTTGAAAGCATAACATGATCAATGGTATGTAACACCACCTGTTGCCAGTCCAGTTGTGGAAATACTGCATAACAGACAAGAAATAAGCTCTAGTCACAATCAAGAAAACATAAAGAAATTTAGTTTTAGAAAAGTAACTCTTTAAAAATTCTAATATATGATAATTAGAACCTCATGGCCAATAACTCCCAATATTGCAGCATAGTCTGCATCAGTAGCAGTTTCTGGAGAGGCCAATACAAGCTTTGAATTGAAAATCTGCAAACAAGAAAAATAAATTATAAATGTCAGAATTGAACACAGATAGCCAACAAAGACAAGCTCACAAGAAGGAAACCTACATTCAAGCTCTTGTTTTCCATGGCTCCCCTGTACAATACAAAAAAAGTACACCATATTACTTTTCTGCACCCTAATCCTTTCATGGTATCTTGTCTCATCTCATAATATACAAAGGCACAATGTATCCAGGGTCACATGATTGAAATCTCAAAAAAAAGAAAAAGATAGATGAAAATTACATGTTAAAATCTGGGACAGCAACAACATTGAAGAGATCCAGGTCATATTCAAGTCCAAAAACCTGTTCAGAAAGCATATTATGACAAGACAGCAAAATTCAGAATTCAAACCAATGTATATTGCAATCAAAGTAACCCATCTGATCAAATGAATTTAAAACTATATAAGGACTGACATCTTCATCCCACTTCATAGCTGCTTTCAGAGAATACATAGCATGTGCAGTCTTAGGTACATCATCTGCAGGTGTCCATATCCTAAGGGACACCTTCCTCCCTGAACGGGTAACAAATGTGTCATCTCTGCTCTGCAATTGCCCGGCAACCAAGGCAAACAGATAAGAAGGTTTCTTGAAGGGGTCCTCCCAAACAGCATAATGCCTGCCATCCTGCAGTAAAACATAAATAACATCCATGAACAGTATAGTAACCATCTAGATGGTCTTCACTACTATGCATTTCAAGAAAACATTACCTCTAAGTCACCTTGTTCAGCTAGGTTTCCATTAGACAATAACACTGGATACAGTGATTTATCTGCCTCGATGCGAACTGTATATTTTGCCATTATATCAGGTCGATCCTGTTGGATGATAGGATTCCATTAATTTTATGTGGGAATTTATTGTTATAATATAAACATATAGAACAGGTTAGCATATCGATTGCCTTAAAATGACAACCTGAAAAAATGTAATTTTACGGAAGCCTTCAGCCTCGCATTGAGTACAGAAATTCCCAGATGATTTGTAAAGTCCCTACAGGAAATCAAATCCATAGTAAACACAACCTCCCCCTCAAACACAAAATCAGGTTGACAGAAGTGGAAAAGTAGCAATACAAGGAAGAAACACTCCTCAACAAGGAGAAATCTCATTTACCTCTAATGATGTGTTTTTCTGTGGACAAATATCTGTAACAATTTCAAGATCATATTTACCACTAGGAGGTGATTGGATTGTGAGATGGCGTGCATCCAAATGATAATCTTCCTCCTATAGATAAACATAACAGAATGAATTAAAAATAATGTTACACAACTACACAAGTAACACACCAATCTAAACTTAAACCACCCATCATCGCTACCAATATTGTGTGTTCCTGAAAGTAAACACAGCACCTAAGGTTTTAATTAGGAAGCACCAATATTATGTTCATAACATATAACATATTAAAATCAGCTTCTGAATCTAAATTTCCTTGTCTAAAAAACTAGCAAGATAGGAAAGAAATTCTTTTGGTGATTGATTGTGTTAAAAGTAGCCATGACAGTGGATATCAGCCAACTCAAAAAAAGTATAGCATACAATATACCTTCAAAGCCTTGCCATTCAGGTGAATTGAAACTAAAGATAAGTCCTGTCCATCTAAAACTAGTGGGGGAGTAGAACCTGTTACACAAAATAGACCAATTAGAAGTAAAAGGAAAATAAATATTCAAAGTGGTAAATTATTTGGATATTGATGCTGCATATATTTCAGACTTTAAGTAGATTTTCCAAGATCAAATAAGGAACCATACCTTCAATGCGAGGATACACAGCAATTTTAGAACTAACTATGGTCTTCTCCTCTCCCAAGGTAAATTTCAGATCTACCTGTAATAGTTCCATGCAACACATGAACAGAAAAACAATAAATTTTTAAAAGTAGCAACAACCTGAATGAAACATAATTTAAAAATCACTGTAAACTTACAGTGTCAAAGTAGTAATCAGGCATCTTGTAATCCTTTAAGAATATTTCCCTTGGTGTCTCCATTTTGGATTCTTCAACTTGCTTTGGTGAATCCTCTGTGGCAACTGAACAAAGTAGTCTCCTACTTACTTGCTTGACCCTCTGGAACAGAATACAGGAACATACAAGATCAGATAATTAAACAAGCAACTGTACATAATTGGCCTGAAAGAGTCCAAGAACATACAGAAAACAAGAACATCTTTAAACATGCGACTAGATAAACAACAAAGAATGAAACTCAAACACAAATTAAACTTACTGATAGTGAAGAATATAATGGGCAATACTTCTTTCGGAAATTGACCTGTAAAAGCCACGTCAACAGTTTATTACATTCACAAGACAACATTTAATGATAAAATTATATTTTTTCAAAGATCCTATTCGTAGTATACAGAAGTGCAAAAAAAGGAAAGAAACCTCTGAAGCAAGGAAATGCTTGAATCTGATGCTCCTTCTTGCTGTATTCTGAAAATAACAAACACTGCAATTAACCTGAAGTTGCAAAGAAAAAGGTATTAATCATCACAGTCCACAATGAGCAAGCAATTTGAAAAGACTAAGTGATATGGCAACATTCAACATGTTAGTCCCAATACAAAATTTTAAACAAAATAAATAAAACAAAGGATTCTATATATCCGCGGTGTATCTAGTAAGAAAGCCATTTTATAAGAGTGAGAAGAGCAAAATTGGGTCATACATCCATACATGGATAGTCAAAATTAAAAGTTTTTTTAAAGTAACAAGATCATTTAAAAAACTCCCCAACTTTCTAAAAAACTTACATGCCTTGTATGTTTTAATCTTGATCACTTATAGTAAAATATAATGATCGGTATTTGTTTCTCTCACTCTCATTTGATATGTGCATGCGTATGCCTATACACCATTTCTCATTCACAAATAGTATAATGCAAAAGTGTAGGAAATAACAAAGCGCGCACACACACACACTCACAAAAGTTAGTAAGAAAGACAGTCCCAGTAGAACAATGTCAAAAGCAGGAACAGAACATGAGTTTCTATGGCAAAAAATCCATTTCTCTCAAGATTTTGTGTTAAATCCAGAAACATGCAACGCACATGGAGGCATGGTGGTGGTGGAGACACAAAATTTAAAAAAAAAAAGGTGAAAATGTGTATGTATGGATAATCACAGGAGCAGGGGAGATCAAACCCAGAAGAGTGTTCCTCGAAAAGGTCAGTGTCTTCGATGGAAGAACGAACCGAGCCATTTATCGCGAACCCCTAATTGAGAGAGCTATCGATTTCCACAAAAACAAAAACACAACGCAGAAACAAAGAAACCTTTAAACCCTAGACCAGCGTCGGTTCTCGTTCTTATAAGCGAATGGGGATAAGAAGGGGTAATTTCGAATTATGTTATGGACATGAAAATTCACTAATAAAATAAAATAAAAAATGGAAAGGGATTGGATAAATTAGATGCAAAAAAATCATGTACAAATAAAAATAAATAAATAAATGGATAAAAAAATGTTGATCCATAGAAGAATTGATGTTTGAGCTTCACCTCACCTGGTTTGGCGACGAAGTGCAGTGAACGGCGAGAGAGACAAAGACGGAACGAGAATAAATAGAGACTGGAGTGGAAGATATTTAATTATTTTTTTTTATTTGAATTTATTTACTAATTAATCAAAAATTTATTCGTGAAACGAAAACGGAAAACGTAATAAAAATAGAATTAAGGAGAAGCAAAGTATTGATTTTTTTATTTTTTTTGCTATAGTGGGGCCCCAAGGGCAATATATACTGATGCGATAAGGAATAAGGATTAAGGAGAAGCAAAGTATTGATTTGATTTCCTTTATCATGTTAGTTAACTAATGTTGCTCCTATAGTTTAGATAAAGATGTGTTTTGATATAGTTAATTTTTCAGTCACGATAAACAGGAATTTTATAGGCTAAATTGTAGAAAGAAAAAGAATTTAGGCTGACTCAGTGTTACCTTAATTTTTTATTGTGGCATACTGAGGGTCTATTTTTTCTTCTTAAAAAAATTAAGAGTATGAGAGTTATATGATTTAAAGGTATACTGAGGGGTTCTGGTTCTGATACACTTTCTGCTTACTAATGATTGTTTTATATTTTGGAAGGTAGATGAAAAAAGTATATTGTTCTTAAATTCATCCTGAATGTATATGGCCAAGCTTCCGAACAAAATATCAATTAGCAAATATGGAAGATTTTTTTTAGCTCTAACATTCCCTCAAATGTCAGAAATCTCAGCACTTCAAAACGGGGGGTTTGGCAATGGAAAGTATTTAGGTCTTTCATTTATGGTGGGAATAAACAAAAAAGTAGTCTTCAATTTCATTAAAGATAGACTTTGGAAAAGGATTAAGCATCTTTCAAAGGTCAGTAAGGAAGTACCCATAAAATTTTGTGCACAGGATATCCCAACCTATTGTATGAGTGTCTTCTTCCTCCCAACTTTTTTGGAGGATGAACTTCAAAACATGATGAAGTTCTTCTGATGGAAAAAAGGAACTTTTTACATGATATAAATTGGATGAGTTGGAAGCAACTACGGAATTTGCATGTTCAACCCAAATTCAAACATCTACCTGATTCGAAAATGAGTTATTTGTCAATGTACTTGTTCCATCTGTGAAAACGAATTGGAGAATTACTGGTCTTATTCAGGAGTTTGGAATGTGATCCAGCAGCTTTGAAATATGCAGCAAGTTCACCTTTATCCTTTGGAGAATCTGGCGGCGCCCTAACAAGAAAATATGGGAGAATGAGGAAATACCAGTTCCGGTTGCAGTCTCCTTCGCTAACCAGCAACATTTCGATTGCAACTCTTTGGGATGGGCTTCATGCATTTTCGTGGCTCAAGGAACAAAATTTTCACAATATAGATTTTGAATTAGATTGCAAACTTTAATATGATAATAAGGATTAAGGAGAAACATAATATAAATGATGTGTTAATTATTCATAAAAGAAAAAATTAAAAATATTTTTTTTATAAAATTTAAAAATAGAATATATATGGAGGAGAAACATAATATAAATGATGTGTTATGTTATTGTTCGTTTGCTTCCAAATTTACTTTTTTATTTTATTTTATGAACTTATGCCCTTAACATATAAGTGCGTTGAGCAGAAATGCTCCATCTTTGACCACAAAGTGGTTGGTCAACATCCAAAGCAAATTAAACTTCAAAACCTAATAGCACCTTAAAGAAAAAAATTTAGAAATTCAAACTATTTGAAGCTGTTGGGCCCATTAATGATGAATTGGTGCCCTTCTAGTCTGGCCTAAAAGATTGTGGGGACATAGGTTTTTGATCGTTACCAATTTGGAGTGCTCTAAAATTCAAACTAATTTTGTCTCTTTACCCTCTATCTTAGCAGAATGTGTCTTAATGGGGGCCGTAAATCCGTATCTGGTCTCACATGGGGCATATGTTCCCCCTCCATTAAAAGACCCTTTTGGACTTACGCTCAAATGCCCCCAATGTAATTTTTCCTGTAAGTCAATCCCACTGTCCTTTTATGCTCTGCCTGTGGATGCCCACATTTTTAAGTGTGTGTTTAAATTTTCGTTTAAATTTTTTAAAAACATGTCTAAGAGTGAAATGGTCTTTGATTACTCTTCAAATATATGTTTAAGAGAACATTTTTGCTTAAAAATTCAATTTAGTAGAAATAAGACTTATGATATTTTTGCAACCTTGATATGTTAACTCAAACTTAAATTTATAAATTTTAATCCAAACATATACTAAATAAATAATTTTAATTTATAACTCAATATTTTTTTACTTTTAAAAACATCTTCTCATTTAAGACTAACGAAGACTCAATCCCTCCGCTTACTTAACCATGCAAAAGTTAATTTGGATGGATTTGAGTTTTAGAAATAGTTATAATGCATTTTTTTATGATGGATTTGAGGTATGTTTTGGGTCGTCGTAACCCAATTTAATATTCTACATTTTTTTTACAACAGTTATGTATTGATAATAAACTATTATTTAATAATTAATATTTTATATAATATGATATTATATTAAAATATATAAATATAAAATATACCTTAATTAAAATTTCATACTTATTTTACTTTATAATTTAACTATACATAATACATGTATGTATAGACAAATTATGTTAAAATGTTGAGTTGATTCGATCTCATCTCATATATTTTTAGTCTTGATTGGGATTAGCCTCCAATAATCCAATCAAATTTTTGAATAAGATAAAAAAAATGAAAAGCTCATTTCTTGCTAACCTCTAATCTTATGTCTATTTTTCTCTTAGAAGTTTTTTTCTTTTACTGGAATTCTCTTAGAAGTTAAATAGGCAGCATCATGTTAAAATTTGTATTTTGCACATAATTATGTGGAAATTTAGCATGTACTATTATTAAATGTATTTATATTTTAAGAAACTAAATATATATATATATATATATATATATATATATATATTTATTTATTTATTATAAAGTACTACCCAAGAGAACAATGGAATGTGATGGTTCAAATTAATATTTTCTTTTAAGGTGTACTATTTAAATTGAAAGTGAAATAGAGAAGAAACATAAAAAGGATAAAAGTAAAAGACAGACAAAACAGAAAGGGAAGAAATATGAGGAGAAAATATAAAAATAAAATAGAGAGGACAAATACGAGGAAAACAAATAAAAAATAGAAATTAAAAAAATAATAAAAAGGTATGCTATTTGGATGAATAGAAATAAGAAAGAAAGAAGTAGAAAAAAATTCTCTGCTTATTTAAGATGAGTGAAAGAGTAAGTAAAAAAAAATCATATAAATATTTCTATATTAATTGAAAATAAAATTTAACTAAAATATTATACTTTTTAGTATATTTTTTCCTTAACATTAAATTATTTATTACTTTTATGTTATAACATTGTTATTTTTTTATAACTTAAACCGAACTTTCAAAATTCAAGTTTTGTAAATTTTATGGCCGTTGTAGGAGATGAATTTGATAAGCAATATCCTTAAAAAGATGAAGTTGATGTATAACATTATGGAAAAAATTTATCATTTTCGAGAGAATTATGTAACCATGGTGTTAGGTTACAAATTTCATAACGCACATCTAACTAATGAGTAACTCGTGATATTTCTCATCTTCTACTGCTCCAACAAGCAATTTAACGATTCAAAAGAGAGGGAAAAATAAACCATAAGTTAGAATCTCAAGTCTCAACGCGTTAGTCCCTATGCCATGTCACACACACCCCCGCAAAGTACAAAACACCACGTCTCGCTCTGGAGTCTGGACTATCTTAATCGAAGCCAACTTTAAAAAAAAGAAATGAAAAAAGGAAGAACTTAAAATATGCAAATCCAAATGCCGAAATCATAGAGACCATCTGCAAGATTTAACAGTTGTATAAATGGGTGTGGAGCCTACTGCGATTCCACCATACCCAAGTCAGATTCATGGCATTCTTCTTCACCCCATTTCTGAACTCTTTGCAGGCACAATAAAAACGCTACCGTAGCCAAACATTCACAAGTCAAAACCTCTTAGCTATAGTTTCTGCACCCACCAACACTTGTTGATAAAGCTTGCCGCTTTTCCCTTCACTTTCTTCTCTTTCTCAAATGGGTGTCTAAGTCTGACACCATACTTTGTTTCTCACTTCATTTCACTCATTGCCAAGGACTCAGCTACCTGTTTTATTTTATTTTTTTGGCATCTGTAGTAATGATGCGTTTCTTAATTTTTGTAAGTGGTTTGCTTGAGTTCCTTCTTCTTGTCACTGTTACAGTGCTTGGAAATTTAAATGCTTGGATCGTTTTTTGACCTTTGCAGAGAAAAGAGATTGGTTGGTTGGAAGCAAAACAGTGAATGCACATGTACGGCATGGTGTTTCAGTTTCTCAGCCCAGTAGTAAGTATTCAGATCTGAACCACATAACTGTAGTTTTGTTTTGTCAACTAATTATTTTGGTAGTTGTGGATAGTGTTTTGTTATGTTTTATTTGTTTTTTTCCTAATTCCCTTGCTTTTAAATTTGGTTGGTGAATTACTTAACCACGGATTATGAGTTTTCAAGTGAGTGGAGCTTGTCCATTTCCGATTATGGAGGCTATTGTATTGTATATGTAACAACAGTAATGAATGTCCCAAATTGATGCTACGTTTTCTCCGTGTCTGTTCGGTGTCAAAATCTTTTTTTGTAAAGTAAATATTCTTTTTAGGTTGACCATCTTGCTTCCTACCACTGGTAATTACTTTTTATGATTTGACGAATTTATCTTTTTGTTTTATTTTTTGGAAAATTTGAGATCTATAGAAGTGTGACTTAGATGATGGTGGCACCGTTAACTTTTTTTCTTAAAAGACTCAGACTTTGTCTGGCTTTTCCCACCTTCTTTTACTTTGTTCTTTCTTTTATATTTGTATTAGTACTAATTTGTAGTACCTTAAACATACAGTTTAGAACATTCTGTTTTGCTTATTTCTGCATTATTGGAACATCGAATGATTGTAAATTTGGAATGTACATCTTCTGACTGATGAACTAATTGCCTCAACTTCACAGTACATCTTCCAATAAATTGTGTGTGCATGGGACATGGTATCTTCCATAATTGGGTAACATTCACATACCATCTGCAACTGCAATGATGGATATTCAAGAAGAGAGCTCCACCACACTTGGACCCTTGACAGCAAAGAGTTCAAGGAACATGTCATCCTCGTCTTCAGCCTTTTTTTCAGCCAATCAGTCACCCTTCTTCTCTCCAAGATCATCATCATGTCAGTTATCAGAGTCTTTGCGACCCGATGCTCCCAGTGACAGAATTCATTCAGATGCTGCTGCCCCCAGCACCATTTCAGGGATTCCAGAACCAAAGTCTATTGTGAATGTTGGATGCTCCTTCTCTGAGGTGGCTGCATCTCCAGCTGGCTGTAATGCAGGTGATTTGCAGAACCTTGATCGCATATCTTCCTCAGTCGGCATCTCTAGTAGCACTGTGTCTGGTTATTGCCATCCTTATGATGATGGTTATTCTGGGCTGAAAGAGAAGAGAAGCAAGAGAGGCAGAAACAAAAGAACATCATCAACACCAGGTTCTAGATCACTTTCTTCTTATAGACTAAAGAGTTGTGATGTCTTTATAGGACTACATGGTCGTAAACCTCCTCTAATAAGATTTGCCAATTGGTTGCGTGTCGAGTTAGAAATTCAAGGCATAAGTTGTTTTATATCAGATAGGGCTGGATGTAGAAACTCTTGCAAGCTTGGCATTGCAGAGAAAGCTATGGATGTTGCTTCTTTTGGGATAGTAATTATAACAAGGAAGTCTTTCAAGAACCCATACACAATTGAGGAGCTGCAGTTTTTCTCTGGCAAGAAGAACTTGGTCCCTATATACTTTGATTTGAGTCCAGCCGATTGTCTTGTGAGGGATATATTTGAGAAGAGGGGTGAGCTGTGGGAAAAACATGGAGGGGAGCTTTGGCTTTTGTATGGAGGGTTGGAGCAGGAGTGGAAAGATGCTGTTCATGGCCTCTCACGTGTTGAAGAATGGAAGTTGGAAGCTCATGATGGAAACTGGAGAGATTGCATACTGAGGGCTGTAACATTATTAGCAATGAAGTTAGGCAGAAGAGGTGCGGCTGAGCATTTGACAAAATGGAGGGAGAAAGTGAAAGAAGAAGAGCTGCCTTTCACTCGTAATGAGAACTTCATTGGTAGGAAGAAAGAGCTTTCTCAACTGGAGTTTATGCTTTTTGGTGATGTTACTGGAGATTCAAGGCAAGACTATATCGATCTTAAGGCCAGACCGAAACGAAGGCATTTGACTATTGGTCGGGGAAAGAGTAGTGTGCTAGATGAGAGACATATGGGAAATGGAACTAGGGAGGAAAAAACATCAGTTCTATGGAAGGAGTCAGAAAAAGAAATTGAAATGCAAAGTATTGAGTTTTCTCACGGGCACCACCGATCAAGGATCAAGTGTGGTGGAAAGTATACTAGGAGGAAAAGAGGAATGAAGATTGTGTATGGGAAAGGGATTGCCTGCATATCAGGAGATTCAGGAATTGGTAAAACAGAACTTATTCTTGAGTTTGCTTACAGATTTCACCAGAGATACAAGATGGTTTTATGGATAGGAGGGGAGAGTAGGCATATAAGGCAAAACTATCTAAAACTCAGGTCCATTTTAGAAGTTGATTTGAGTGTTGAGAATAGTTTGGAAAAAACTAGGATAAAAGGGTTTGAAGAACAAGAAGAAGCAGCCGTTTCTGGAATTCGCAACGAGCTAATGAGAAACATTCCGTATCTTGTGATCATTGATAACTTGGAAAGCGAAAAGGATTGGTGGGATCACAAACTTGTGATGGATCTCCTCCCTCGTTTTGGTGGAGAGACCCATATAATTATATCAACATGCCTTCCTCGTGTCATGAACTTGGAACCTCTAAAAGTTTCATACTTATCTGGAGTTGAAGCAATGTCTCTAATGCTAGGAAGTGGCAAGGACTATCCAGTTGCAGAGGTTGATGCTCTGAGAACTATTGAGGAGAAGCTTGGGAGGTTAACTTTGGGCCTTGCCATTGTTAGTGGAATTTTGTCTGAGATACCTATAACCCCAAGCAGGCTCTTAGATACCATAAACAGAATACCCTTGAAGGACATGTCATGGAGTGGTAAAGAAGCTCACTCATTCAGGCAGAACACTTTCCTGCTGCAACTCTTTGATGTTTGTTTCTCAATATTTGATCATTCAGACAGCCCGAGGAGCTTGGCAACCAGAATGGTACTGGTAAGTGGATGGTTTGCACCTTGTGCAATTCCAGTTTCCTTATTGGCACTTGCTGCTCAGAAGATACCAGAAAAGCAAAAGGGGACTTGTTTCTGGAGAAAATTACTGCAATCCTTAACATGTGGGTTCACATCCTCACACACCAAAAAATCAGAATTAGAAGCATCTTCCCTACTGCTAAGATTCAACATTGCAAGGAGTAGTACTAAGCAAGGACATATCTATTTCAATGACATCATCAAACAATATGCTCGGAAAAGAGAAGTTACCGGATCTGCACAAGCAATGGTTCAAGCTGTTATCAGTCAAGGGTCAATATCTGAAAACATAGAGCATTTATGGGCTGCATGTTTTCTGCTATTTGCATTTGGTCATAATCCTCCGGCTGTTGAACTCGAGGTTTCTGAGTTCTTATATCTTGTTAAAAAAGTGGTTCTGCCTCTTGCAATTCACACTTTCATCACGTACTCTAGATGCACTGCTGCTATAGAGCTTCTGCACCTTTGCACCAATGCCTTGGAAGCTGCAGACCAAGCATTTGTTACCCCAGTTGACAAGTGGTTTGACAAATCCCTTTGCTGGAGGTCCATCCAGACTAATGCTCAGTTGAATCCTTGCCTTTGGCAAGAGTTGGCTTTGTGTAGAGCTACTGTGCTCGAGACTAGGGGCAAACTAATGCTAAGAGGTGCACAATTTGACATAGGGGATGATCTAATCAGGAAGGCCGTTTATATCAGGACTTCAATTTGTGGTGAAGATCATCCCGATACCATATCTGCTCGTGAAACATTAAGCAAACTCACCAGACTAATTGCAAATGTCCAAATTCGTGCTTCTACATAGATTTTATTTTGCATCTTGTAAGGAAACTCTAGAATCATACAGGAAAATTTTAGAATAAAACTAGTTCTGTATACTGTTTCATGGAACTTTCAACAGCATATTTTAAAAGTCTAATACGAGATACCATTTGATTTAGAAAGTACTCCTTCACTTGGTTATCTTCACATGTTTATTTAGTGTGCCTCTTCATATATAAATATTGTCAATTGGTTAATTACCCTTTTGTAGATACTTTTTGACAACTACTTTGTATTTCCCTCTGTTGCACTAATGGCACACCAAAGTAGTCGTGGAGGTCTGAGCCTTTGAGGAGTTATCAATACGAACTATCTGGTAGTTCAAGGAGTTATCAATAGGACGCCACCATTTCCTGTATGTAGTTTTGTTAAATTTCTCTCAATACTTTTTCTTCTCTTATACCCTTTAACTAATTGTTTTATTTCTATGAAAAATATTACCCTGACAATTCATATACATTATACTGAAACACGTTCTGTTACTCAAGGAACACATCATATACAAGACTTTATTTACATGAGGTGTTGCTGTAAACCTAATAAAAAGAAGGGTATCATATACAATCTCAAGGATGTTAGTATGATTTTTAAGATAATTTTATAAAAGTTAATAAACTTATCAGTGATTTGTGATTAAATGATAATATAAAATTATTTTACACTATTAATACATCATCAATAAACTCAAACAAAAAAGACAAAAACAGGAGCTGAGTGTAGTTTGCCCCCACGCAGGATCGAACTACGGACCTTCAGTTTACAAGACTGACGCTCTACCACTGAGCTATAGGGGCTACATGTTATAGTTCATTTGTATTTAATATTTTACTTCTTATAGAGATTCATGCATTTGGAACTTTCCAAATACGAAAAATCACTAATTTACTTTTTTCTATTTTAATACGGATTATTTTTAATTATATATTTCATGAAAGTGATATCACCACAGGACCAAACATGCACCCGAAGAAATAATTAAAATTTTTAAGCAGACTCTGACGTCTCCCTTCTATATATAGATAGATACATATTTCAAATCAAATGAAAATTTCTCCATTTTAAAAATTCACCTCAATTTTTTAAAAAATTCATAAACAAACCTTCTTTAAAATTTTCTATTTCAAAAATATTTCTCATTAGGAAGCTTTTTGTAAGTTTCTTAAAATAAGAAAAAAAGTTCTGAAGTATTAAAGGTGAAAGTAACCGACTAGTGGCCATTAACTTCTAAATGCAGGTTTTCTATTTGCTTTATATCTAGCGTATGTGATTCCCCCCCAATACAATGTTCCGATAATTTCATTGTCCATATTTCATTAACATCATAGAGTTTCTGCCATGCTAGACATAGATTAGAAAAGGAAAACAAAAAAAGACAGAGATCAGAAAGAAAGAAAAAAAAATGGATCGGACCATCGGATTTAACTAGAAAAATCAATGAATTGGCCGGGTATTTAATTCATTTCACCTAAATAATAATCTGATCTTACAAGTGGCGAGAACTTGAAAAAATAGTAAAATTATGTCAAAACTAATGGAAAATCGGTGAAAATTTGATAATACAAAATCAAATTGAACTGATTTTTTTAACCAAATAAAGATCAAATGTCAAATTATAAAGGTTTGTATGTGATTTTTATCTATGATTTATTATTATTAAGCCTTTAATTGATGAATATTTATCTTAGAGTTGACCATTTTGTGTTAATTTAAATCTATACGTTAAATTATAGATTTCGTCATGGGTTTAATGCCCATAATAAAGACGCTTGAAGAACCTGTAAATCCCATACCGGCAAGAGGTGGGAGTTTGGAAGATTTGATTGATTAAAGATTTATTCTCAGAACACATCGCTGATTCGATTCTGAGTATTCCCTGATCTGGAAGCACACCACAAATGGCAACTACTCTGTAAAATCTGGTTATATTTGACGAAGTGGTTTAGCTTTTCTTTTTCATGAAACCTACTGGTTCGACGGAGTCCCTCTCAACAAGTGGGCATTCATATTTCAAATGATGTAATAGGATTCCAATGTCATTGAATAAAACCAGTTTTTTCCACTGTCACAAAAACCCATACCGTGCACAATATGGTAGATATTTTGTTAAGACCCCTACCATGTATAATAGGGTGTAAAGAACAAATTTGTTTGTTTATTCTTAACAAGTAAAAATATTTTATTGTGATTTTGAAATAAAAAATGAGATAAAAAATAACACCCAATTTAAACAAATCCGACGGGAATAAACACATCTGGTCAAATTTTTCACTCACTAATTATAACTTGGATTTGATTTTTAAATTCTTCTTCAATTAGTAGATAATGCGTAAATTTTACCATAAATACTCGTTAAGATTGATGATGTTTCCTAACTTTTATTTTTATCAATAAATGTTAATTATTATTGAAAGAATTCAAATCCACCACCTTTCCTCCCATTTCTTCTTCCTTTACCATTGGATTAACCTTCTATGTCCTGATCTTTCCTAACCTTATGCCTTCTCCTGGTCTAAACTTTTGTTATCAAGAAAAATATATTCTAAATTTTAATCTCCTCTATTGTTCAAAAATTTCAAATAAACTCCCTTTTTTTGAATTTTTGGTCCAGCAAACCTATTAGTATTTTTTAAGACACGTAAATGATAAACCCCTTAAAATTTATATCCAATCTGTCTACGAAGGAATGTTTTCCTTCCCCTCTATTTTCCAATCTTAGCACACCCTAAAAATTAAGAAACAAAGATTGAGTTCTCATAGAAACAAGAAAGGGGAAAAGGGTCAATTTCATCCTGGTGAGAGGGCACGCACAAGTTTACTAGAAGCAATAAATGCATTCATATGCCAAACCAGCTTGAACCTTCAGAAATTGAATTTTCTAGTCACATAAGCATCTAAATCATAAACCAATTTACACAACCACCATGTAATAGATAGAAAGGTGTGAATTTTTCCTTCAACCTTAAGAACTTGTCTCACTTCAAATTCCTGGACTCAATATCAAATTAAATGATATCATGTACAAGCAAGACTGCAAATAAGGCAGGCATTGTATGTAAAAATCTAAGGATCAGGTTGGCCAACAATGGCATCATCACTAGAGGCATAATCATCTTCACTCGGCTCATCATCACTGGAACTTTCCTCCTGTACAGCTCCAACATCTTCAGGCTTGGCATATTTTTCACAATATTCTGTTCATTGGCCAAAAATATTTAATATACACAAAAGCAGGTGCATAAAATATAACAACAGATTGAGATATGGTAGACATTGTTTCTCCTGTCAGTCTTTAAACTAATGACTCGATGCTGGGTCCTAGAATTAAATATACTGTAACATGTAGGTTTCTGTGACCAAGATTTACAATCAAGAAATATTCATCTATATGTGTAAGCACTAATTTTCTTCAATGATCAAACCATGCAAAGGAGAATGATATTAGAAGTGGCATACCAATGGCACGTACCAAATTAGAAGCTACAAATTTGAATGGAAGACAGAATAAAAGCATGGCCAATGAAATTGAGTTGTTGGTATCTTTTATTTATTTTTTAGATACTTGATGATGTTGGTTGTCGATATCTTGCAAGCATGGTTTCTGAAGCTCAAGATATCTTCCAATTAGTTAATTGTAAATCTCCTAGATTGTTGTCGGATAATTTGGTTCAACTTATTTTAAACTAGGTGCAAGTTTGGTTCAACATTTTTTTAAAAGAAATAATCACTTATTTTTGTTAGCTTTCTAAGATTTTTTTTTTTTAAAAGCAATTATTTTCTGCTATACCAAACATGGGCTGGAACTCTTTCTGATGAGGATCTAAGATTCAACTGAAGTACAAGCAACAAGGAAGTTGTATGACAGTAAATTGGAAATTACTTGCTTTGATCATAAACTCAACCTGGAAATTGTTGAGTTAACATGTTAAATACTTTATATTATCCCAGTTACCAACAAAATATTCAACATAAACACAAGGTACATGTTACCATTTGAGTATTGAAAGTCAGAAACCCAGAGTACACTGATTATTATTAGAGTGGGATTGATTGATGCCTAAGGGAATAGGATGCAAACATGTCATACAATTTATTATTTATCAAAAACAAAAAATGAAGCAAGAAAAATACACCGCATCTTTGGTAAAATAGTTTAATTAAGCATTTATTCAATAAATTCTTATTAAATGAGAGCTTATTCATAACTGTAACGTTTATTGGAATAAGGTAAAATAAACTTATAAGAAGGTAACTTCAGTCTAGATAACCTCTTCCAAATGCCCAGCATATTACATGTAAAAATGCTACGGCTTCTACATTATCAGTTAATTGCAAACTGAAAAATGAATTTGTGATGGTAGCTATAATTTATATGCCTTTACAGAAGTCATGAAATTGAGAAGTCCAACTTCCCTAGATGCAAAGCCAAAAAGAAACAATAATGCCAAAGCTCCCAACCTGAAAGCTTCAACTAGCAGATTAAACTTGGATAAGTGTGTGGCTGCGGGAATGCTCATTGGCAAGTGAGGACATAAATCATTCTAAATCTATTGGGAAGCATTGGCATTTGGCAAATGGAAATTGTTGTGCAAAAGGATTTGTGTTTGATATCAAGTTTGTGCAAAATGATATAGAACACAAATCCTTTTGCATAAACTTGAACGATTGAACCTTCAAAGCTTTTTATTAACCATTTAATGATATCTCACTCCAATTGAAATTCGATGAAAAATGACTGTAGTTATAGTCAAGTAGTCAACAATAATGAAGAAAGCTTCTTACTATTAGCATGGATTGCCAGAGCATGTAAGAAGCATTCTAGTTTTATACTGAAGAAACTTAACAAGGATTACTACCTTTGACTCTTTGTTCATATGTAGCATGATCTCGAATCATCAAGGCAGCAGCATCACCATTTAATGGATCTGATGCATTGGGGTACAGAAGAAGTTGAGGAAGAAACACCTCAAACACATTAACAAGGTCTGAAAGGAAATCAGAAAACTGAATTAACAAATTTTAAGTAGTGGCAGTAACAAAGCAAGGTTGAATCAAATGGATATGGCAAGTATGCATGTAATAAAATTCTTTAAATATTGCTGCTTACCAAACATTGGACTCCAAGTCTGGCTAATAACATCTAAGCAAACAGAACCAGACCTAAACATAAGAGAAAACCATATTTATGAGCTAGTGAGTTTTGCTATGTGTGTGTGCAACAGCCAATAGACTTCCCATGGAGCATATTTGTGCTGCTTAAATATGATATAAACAATTATTCAATGAAGCTATGGCTGCATTGAAACAACTTACATCTCATCCACATTAGGATGGAAAATTTTGTTGACAAAGCCAATAGATGGAGACTTATAAGGATAGGCATCAGGTAGATCCACCCTTACTTTCCACACACCACCTTGATAAGGACCTGCACACGATTAACATACAAGTGAAAAAAATAAAACATGAGACAAAGGAAACAACACCTTTGAAGTTAAGCAGAGAGACATAGATCCTAAATGCAATTCATCCGCATTGAAGAAAATGACCACCAAACAATTAAACAACAACATTAAAAGTTGCACCAAATAGAACAACACTATCTCAACCAAGAACTGAACAAAAAATAATAATTGGAAATAAAATGACACAAAGGGTTGCAAAAATTTACTGTCTTTGGGTCCGTGGAATTCCACAAAGAACTCTTGCATGCCATCGTTGACCGTCTCCACCTTGTAATCACTCATCATCCTGATGACCTGATCCATGTCAATCCAACGCACCCCAAATGGAAAAAGACAACAATTTATGCAAAAGAACACTTTCTGAAATCGAAAATACAAAAAAAAAATTCGGAAAAGATCACAGACAGCTTCATCAAGTCCATGTCTCGGCGTTTGCTTGGGGAAGACATTGTTTCTCTCTGTCTTTGTCTTTTGTTCTTTGTGTGTGCCGTGTGCTGCTGCCTCACACACAAACTCCGTGAGAATAATATATACAAACGCTTATTTGGCAGTCCACAAACCCAAACAGGCAAAGATCCAAACCTCAGTGTCAAAGGAAAAAGCAGTAAGTTTTTTAAACCTAGAAGAGAAAATGGAAGAAAATAAAATAGAAAAAACAAATGAAATATTTTTTGATTGGAGAGGAAGTAAAAGAAAAAAAATTGACTCAAACAAAAGTTAATTTTTTTTTAATTTAAATTTTATTTTTTTTATATTTTATTTTTCTTCCTTCTCTCCAACCAAACAAATCATATCCAAAGAATAATGATTTTCTGCCATAATAATAGATTTATCATAGATCATGGAGTGGTTTTTGATGCATTTATTCACTCTTTGTGTATATGTGAATTTGGATCTATTTCAACTCAAACCCAAAAACTAACTCATGAGATTTGGATTTTTACCAATATTGACTTAGGTTGAATTCACACCATCCTTAGAATGGTTGTTAGACCCCAAAAATAATCTCTACTATCTGATTGTTGCACATTGCTAACATTGCCATTAACAAGAATGTGAGATGTATCTGTTACTTGTGTCTTATCATTCATTAGCGCTAATTTCAACCAATTTACAAGCTATGCCACTAATATTGAAAGTGTCCACTCTCCTCTAACTAGTTAGTAATTTTTTATCTTCACTCTATTGCCAGATTTGTCCATCAAGGACAGAAAATTTGAGAAAGCATCCCAAAAGTAAGCCAGCTCTTCACCTTCATTGATCATCACAACAGACTGCACCTTCTCATACCCAAAATCTCGGCCAATAGCACCCAAGCATATATTGCAGAAGGAATGTGCACGATAACGCACACCTCTGGAGTCCAACATAGCCAATGAAGAAATCTGTCAACATGTTTGGACCAAGAAAATGGTGTCGGGTAATGGTGGAACTACCTAATGCTTGTTGTTGTGATGCATTTATTCAAGCTAAGGAAATATATCTTAATAAGATCATACATAAAAAAACAACTGCAAAAGATGTATTTAATAGTTTGTTCTTAACTGTGGCAATTATAAAATTGTAAATAAATTTACATAAATTTAAGGTTGATAGTCATGCCAATCTTTAACTTTTCTTTCTTTTTCTTTTCCAACATTCTTTATGGTTATGCACAAAATCAAGACTTTGTCTAAAGATTCTTATGGATGAGAATGAAGGAGTAAGGAAGGTTCATTGAGTGGTTTGGGATATTGTGTGAAAAAAGCGTGTAAATGTAGTAGCTGGGAAGTAAGAACATGAAGATGTTTAATACAACTCTGCTGAGAAAGTAACCAAAGTAACCATGGAAAAAGTTTTAAGGTGGTTACAATAGGAGTGAGAGAGGGGAGTGTGGGTAGAATTTCTAAGGTGATTGGAATATTACATTGTGCTACTTAATAATAGAGTGTTACCACATTATGTGATGGGATTGCTAGGTGGTAAGGCATTTGGCAGGTGATATGATTTGATGTGGTGCGGGCTTTGTGGGAAGTGGTACGGGGTTGAGAACACGGATATGCATGTAAAAGTGAGGAAGAAGGGGGTCTGCATACTTTGTAGGTATCACTGGATAGATACGAGGTGGATGGATGGTAATGAGGAGAAATTATGACCAAGGTGCTGAGAGACAAACTATGATATTCAAAGACGAAGGCTCAATACTCCAACATGTGAGAGACGACATTGTTTTTGGGGATTTTATGTTCATCAGAGACAAAAATTGTGTGGAGTAGGAAGGCACCATGTATGATACAAATATCATGAGACTTTGTAGGTTGTATGTTTCGGTAGTTGGTGGAAGCTTATAAATCTTTGTGATTTTGAAGCAACAGTTTTAATGCAATAGCAACTTGGCAAGGCACGATTTGCAATGCTGCATGATTGACAGGGATTGTGAATTTGTGATAGGATGCACGCCTAAATATTTTAGGAATATTAATTTTTTAGTGAATTTATTGAGTTTTTTTTGTTTTGTTTTTACATTATTTTTTATGGTTTTTATAATATCATGTCATTTTTAAGAAATTAATACATAATTTTATTTCAATAGTAAGAAATTTTAAAAAACTCACATATATATATTCTTTAATTTCACTTAATTATGGTTTAAATAAAATTAATAAATTCATTTTTTGAATTATTATATTTAATAATACTAAAATTATGAAAATTTACTATGTTGATTTTATTTATAATAAGTTAAAAATAAAATAAAAATTCACAATGCATAATAGTATATAATTAAACACAAGTTATGTCATCAAAATTGAATGAATTTTTTTATAAAATTAAATACAATTTTTTTCAATCTTTCTTCTAGAGCCTTCACACAAAAAAAAAAAAGAACATTCCCCTCAACACACCAACAATCCCTCTCTCAGTGGTGATTCATGCGTTGATTGATCTGATAGATGGATTCCGAAAGAGGTTTCTTAGACTTAAGCACTCATGAAAAAATCTCGTTGAAGATGACTTACTACATGTAAATTTTAATTGATGAATTAAAAAAAGCATTTTTATTTAATTGTCGTTTGTAAAATTGAAGATCACATTAATTACTCTTCTAATAATTATACCTTTATTTATTTTCTTATCTTTAATTAATTTACAATAAATTTATCATAAAATAGAAAGAGGAAGGGAAGAAATTGAAAACTACACAACTATTTTATTAGAATAAAAAAAATGTATTGCATATCTTGATTTCTGTAAAACAAAACAATGTTAAACGAAAAATAAAAAAGAAGTGAGGTATAATGATTTTGTTCCGAAAACGGTTAAACATAGGAATGCAAAACATGATTTTGTCTAATCATGACTTAGAATCCTTGAAAAGGGATAGAGATGTAGTGGGGACTAGTTGTATTCCTTAAAAAAAGAGACAACAAAATAAAGAAATAAGACACATGAGAATATGAGTTACTATAGACTTGAAAAATAATGAGAAGATGTGTCCGAATGAAATATCAACAAGGAGAAGAAAAATGATTGAATAGAAGAACTCTTCTAAGTTGTGCATGCATACTAAATTGCAAGTTGAGACCCACAGCAAAGGTAGGGTAATTGACATCCACTCGAATGTCTGTCATCATGTGTGGGTCCGAAAAGCATTGGTGTTTATTATTCAGGGGCCAAACTTTGCGTCATGATTCAATGCAACTCCACAAAAAAGAGAGAAACTAGATGATCTGATATGATTTCATGTTGCCAGTGGTTGAAGCACATAAACATATATAGTATACCAAATCCAAAAGAAATCAAAATGTAGGTGGGGGCGTTAGTTGAATTAATTATCAAACCCGTGACATTTGTTTGTACCCGAGTTTTTGTTAAAATGGTAAAATGTCATATAAAATTTCTGTTACGGTAGTATTTACTTAATAGTTAATTCTGAATTAACTGTTGATTATTATAAATCTCAAACGGATGAGGAGAGTACATTATCAACATCAATTTTTGGTATCTTAAATATTTGGCATTTAGAGTTGGATTTAACCTTTCGTGCATGTTGGTATTTGTGGTGAATAGTTTATATGGCATCTGATTTTTACCTTTTTCTCCAGTAAGCATCTAAAATTAGCCGAGTCTCATCTTCCAACATGTTATTAAGAAGTTATAAGATGCCAAATCTTTATGAACATTTAGTGATACTACAAAATAAAAAGCACAATCAAATGATCAATAGCCAAGAAATAAAAACCATAAACCCATGCTCCCTGGTGTTTTTCTTCCTAATGAAAAAATAGGAAACAATACACTTAATTCTCTCCTCCTTTTTATGGATTCTAAGTGATGAGATTAGACAAAAATAAATTTACATCCACCTATACTTCAAAGAAAAAGTTTTTCGATTTGAAAGTCAAAACATGTCACGAATAAAATTTATAAATTTAATTTACAAAATAATGACTAGAAACATAAAATTGAAAGCATTAGCTCAGACTAAACAACTAGTTTTACAGCACGAATAGTGCAGCCTCCAAGAAGCATCATGTTAAACTGCTATTTCAACCAACAGATACAACCATCTCCAACAAAATTAATAGCAGCCTCGGCAAGTTCTTCATTATGGCTATAGACAAGACTCGAGTACATGTCCATATTTGCTTCCAAGTTCCAACACTAACCTCATATCATACAAAAGTTTTCTGGTACTAGTAATGCATTCACCACTGATCATGGAGGAAGGGAGTTTTATACAAGTTTGCCTCAGGAAAATATTTTCTCAAGCTCAAAGTGGCTCAGATCCAATTATCAAATTTGCACTCTAATTTTGTGTATTTGAGATCAGTACACTGCTTGTTCAGAGAACACTCCAGGAAATCATCACCAAGACTCTTGACAGCGTCCATCCCAAAACCATCGCTGAAAGATCCAAATTCTACTTCATCATCATCACTATCAACGCTCTCTGGAGTCACCCGATTCTGATAGGTTCTTAGTTGAATAAGAAATACATTGAAGTAATAGTTCACCAAGTTTCTTCTTGTCTTCTTTGGAAAGTATTTGGATGGATTGTTCCAAAAATATTTATTTTTGGAGGAAATATTTGATTTCATGATATCCTTAAATCTCTGTTCTTCTTCAGTTGTCCATTGAAGTGAAACTTCCTCACCAATACGATCAAATCCCAAACGGTAAAATTCAGAACCCAATTCAAGCTTCAATTTCATCCTATTTTCAGCAATATGCAATCTAACACATTCAACAGAACCATGAAATTCACAGCTACACATCTCTTGTCTTCCTCTCCCAACATCTGTTGCTGTAGCAGGTTCAGTGTCATTTTTCAAAGACCATACATGTGTGCCCAACCATTTAGAGTCACTCTCAGAAAATACACCAGTCCATTCTGGGACTTCTGCTTGAAAACGAGGACCTACAGAAACTTGCTTTTCGAGAGACTCATCCCCAGATGGCTTAGCTATTGTTATTGTGGTTGATACATCTGGTGTTTCAGTTGTTTTCTCCAGAGGACATTTTTCTGCCTCCATAATGTGTGAGCCTGTCAATCTATTTCCGTTGGGGGAACATGGATTGCAGCACGAGCACGACCGAGATTTAACAAAGGACGGCAACCTTTCACTGCATCTCAATTTTCTTGTAGCATGGCAACCAAGAGCAACATGATCCTCATACATGGCAGGGTGCATCTTCTGTTTCTGCAAAACATACAATTCCAGAAAATTGGCAGACTTTTTCAACATAACACTAAAATAAATTTCTCATTAAGATCTTGTCTTCTAGCAGAAGCATTTATTATTATTTCAATACCAAAGCAATATCAATTACAGTGATTCCTTGAAGAATTTATGATCAAAGTTACGAGAAATTATAAGAATTAGATACATTTTGAACTTGTTCATTTCAAAACTTATCAATCACTTCTCCTGTATCCATAAAAGTGGCAATTAACAAAAGCTTAGAATGGCATACAAAGATGGAATTACAATAACAAACAAGCTTTGTGTCACTAGGAGACGTCAGTTACATGGATCAAACACCATTATGTTCGTGGGAGCAGATCCTCTCCCGTGGGTAAAAAACATGAGGAAATAATGTTGAAAGATCTCATCCATCCATTTGTTTTAAAAACAAATCAAAGGCTCAAATTAAAAACACCCAAAACTGATGTCGTTTTGGGCTTTGTGCAATCTAAAAATTTTCCTCTTTTTCTTCCATTTCCCTTTTATTCAACTATTGTTATTTCACCTGCCATTCACAAAACAGAGAGGGTGAAAAAACCATTGATTTGTGAATGGCAGGTGAAGTAACAATAGTTGAATAAAAGGGAAACGGAAGAAAAAGAGGGAAATTTTTAGATTGCACAAAGCCCAAAACGACATCAGTTTTGGGTGTTTTTAATTTGAGCCTTTGATTTGTTTTTAAAACAAATGGCCAGGTGAGATTTTCAACATTATTTCCTCATGTTTTTTACTCATGGGAGAGGATCTGCTCCCTATGTTCGTGTTTATAGACAAACAGATGGTGTGGTGTCCTATGGCAGACAAAATAAAAATAATATATATGTAGATATGTGTGTGCCGATCTCACCTAGAGTAGGATAAGGCTTCGATGTTGTGTCAACTATAAAGGGATAAAACTTAGAGTCACATTATCAAAAAAGGTGATTGACCAATAGATTAACACAAGAGACTAAGATTGCAAAGAATCAATTTGTATGCTAGGAAGGTCTACTATAGAAGTTATTTATCTTCTATGAGGTTTGATGGAAAGATACAGAAGAAAATAGAGAAACATACATATGATTTTTATTGACTTGAAAAAAGTATATGATCAGGTGTCAAGAGAAGTATTGTGGAAGGTTTTTGGAAAGAAAGGTGTTCACGTAACTTATATCTGAGCTATTCAAGGCATACATATGATAGGGTAACTACTAGTGGGAGGACTCTCGAAGCCGAGATTAAGGACTTTCTGATAAGGATGGATTCACATCATGACTCAATCTTGAGTCCTTACTTGTTTAACCTAGTACTGGATGTGCTTGCTAGGGACACAAAAGATTATCTAAATGCATGCTTTTTGCAAATGATAGTTTTGATTAAGGAATCACGGAAAGAGGTTAACTCCAAACATGAGCTTTGGAGACAGATGTTGGAATCTTTGCTTAATAGGAGTAAGTTAGAGTATATGCATCACAATTTTAGCAAGAAACACGAGGAAAACAACTTGGAGGTAAAAATTAAAGATGTCATAACACTAAGTTTAGGTATCTAGAACCAATATTATAAAATGATTGAAAAATTAATGAAAGATGTCTCATATAGGATACAAGCTGGATGGTTAAAATGGAGAAAGGCATTGGAAGTTATTTTAACTGCAAAGTACCTACGAAGCTCAAAAGAAATTTTATTGTACTACTATACAACCAGCTATACTATATGGTAGTGAGTGTAAAACTTTAAGGGAACAACAAAAGAAAAAAAATGGAAGTAGCTGAAATGAGTATATTAAGATGAACTAGATAAACTTGCTCCATTAAAAAAAACAGATGAACAGATGGACATTTGACCACAAACCACATAAAAAGGGACAAGATATGGAATGATTGTATATGAGATATTGGTATAACATGCATAATGCCTGACAATATGTTTCTAACCAGTTAACTAAACCGTTGACTCTTAACTATTAATTTAACCAAACCATCGAAGTATCAATAGCTAACAACCTGTCTACGAGTTATTAAACATTTTAACTAAATAACCCATCAACAGACTAAAATCAGCATTATAGAAATAAAACAAATTTGAAGGCTGAAAGCCTGACACCTAACATCCATTAACCCAAAGTGGGTACCAGTAGACAGACATAGCAATTAAGTAGTGACACAGCAAGTTTGAATATTTATCACATTAATAACAATAGTCATGTTCAAAGCAAGAGGTTCACAAAAGTAAAATAGTCAGACAAAAAAGCAAACAAAATTTAAACAAGAAATTCAAAAGGCAATCTATATCAAAGGTAAATCATCAATTTAGACTTCTTTCTTCATTAAATTTTGTAATTTATTAAGAAAATAGCCCTTTTACAGTAATGTAAATTCTGTGTAAAAAATTGCCTAGGGCAGTTGGCAAAAAATAATTCACGCCATTCCTCCATGGCGGCCATGCACCGCCATTCAACATTGGTGTATGTAAATCGTGAAGTTAAATGGATTAACAAATAATATAGGTTTCCCAATTTATACCTGATTAAGTAAACAGATCAGAAGCAGTTCAATTTAGGACTACAAGGTTAGGTTCAAGTCGGATCCAACCCATTTATTATTTGTATTTGCCAAGTATGCCCTCTTTTTTTACTTCAAACTGCATATGGAAAACCTAGAGCTTGTAATATGGATTTGATTGAAAATTGTGTTTATGGGTAATGTGTGAAATTGACATCCACACCCTCAACTCTCAAGTTCTTATTATACAAGGTTCACACCATTGTAAGGTTTGGATAGTGGTTAGTGTATGCACCCATATGAGCAAAAAGGCCTATACCATGACTCGAACTCATGATCGCTGAGTCGCAAGGCAGCAAGCTTACCATTATGCTAAAGCTTACTCTCTTTGGAGCAAACTCAAGAATGCATTTAAAGTTCTTGAAGAAAACTTCATAACGCAAAATCTTTTTTCTTACTAGTTGATAAAAACAGAAAAAAAGTTAAATCTCTTCTTAATGTTTGACTACAAGATTTCTCTCATTATGAAATGCCAAGATTAGAACTATAAATGTGGGAGCAGCCATTTTTGCAGGCTAGGCCAATCCCATTCAATATAAGTATAAGTGTATAACCATAAAAGCCTTTTTGACTTTTAGCAGTTTACAACATGGTTGTCAAACTAATGTGCCAACTCATTTACAATCATAAGCATGCAAATCTGTTTAAATAAATACTAGAATTGTATTTTGGTAGGCTTGATCAAACTCATGTAGGATCAGATAAAATCGCTTAGACTTGCGAGTAAAAGAGCGATTGTGCGAATCTATAATCAACTCCATTTCAGACCAAAATGACATGCTTTCTTGAGCGTTTTGAGGCGCAACTAAAAATATTAGGGTTGGGTTCAAACATCTTTCACAATTGTGTATCTACTTGGTGCTCGCGTTAGGGTTCATTTCAGCCCATCCGAACAACCTCGCCTCCATTAGATTCGTAGGCTGTGATGGCTTTGGAAGGGATCCTGGGCTTCAAACAACACCATTCTCTCCTCTGTTTGAAGCATTCCAAGCTTCGTTCCTCCAGGCTTATTGTTAGTCCATTCTCCTCCCTTCATTAGTACATTTTTTAATTGCGATCTGCAATTTGTGATTATTGTGAGCTTCGTTCTTCCTAGCTTGTGCTATCGTGATTAGTGATTTGGGTATTTACATGTAAATGTTACAAGATTTGGTTCTCTGTTTAATATTTTTACATGAACCCAAACTTTGTGACTGATTTAATATGTTATATGGGTTGGGTTGGATCTTATATGACATCAGCCTCTGATATTCTCTGTTATAACTTATAATCTATTAGTCTGTGTTGAATTACAGTGGTTTGCTACTTTTCTTTATTGTAGAATTCAGATGATGAATTATTATTGTGATAGAAGTATGGTTTTAAGAAACGATTTACAACTGCAAGTGTGGGTGCAATGTCAAGGTTTTTTGACTCGCCACACCCTCAATTGTGGCCACATCAACCACATTTTTCCATAATTTTCAGCAATGTCAAGGATCCCGATAAACCGCAACCACGACCAACAAAACCTTGGTTAGAAGTATTATGTTCAAGCATATATATATCATTTATAGGTTTTCTAAAATTATTTTTATAACTAGGTAAACAGAGGTTCCACAAGTTTATGTAAACTCAAATTTGACAACCTTGGTTTGCAAGCTAAGATTTTGGATAGTATGTATAGTCAATATACAGACTAATGGATTGAGATCATATATTTATTACCTAGGCAGAATTAAGCAACACCATAATGCCTAACAAATAAAATAAAATGATAACTACCCATTCAAGCAAAGCATGTTGATTTGCTTCAAGATAAGAAAAAAGCAAAAGTCCTATGAATAAGATAATTTTGGGCATTGAAGTTATACCTGCAAAGAAGACAATTCACTGCTTGGTTCTTCATGCTGTCTCGGTGACAGAACCTCTCTTGCCCTCAGAAATTGACCAAAAAAGTCCTGGCCTTTATATTCCTTCCACTTTGATGGTTTAGGTATTGGTTGAGTTAAAGGATCAAGAGCATGCTTTGCAACATGCTTCATCCAGTTTAGCATGCCAGACAATGCATCCCGCTTGCGTTTGTGTGGGTTAAATTCTTTCTTGGCACCTTCTGCACCCAAGGTAGCAGGATTGTCCTTAACACCATTAGTTGATTTTTCATCATTATCACCTTCAATGCGTTGAACATCCTCGGATTTATTATTTTGATCTTTGGTGTCCAACAGATTATTACCATTCTTGTGGTTAACCAAATCAGTGTTTTTCTTTTTATTAATTGATTTTGACTTGACAAGTTTGTGATCATCTTTGTCCTTTAGATTTGGACATAACAGGGCTCTAAACTCTTTCTCAATATCGAATGGCAACCACTTTAAACCCCAATCACACCCATGGTTCCCGCTTTTTAAATTCTTCTCTTCAAAAGTTTTCTTGAGCCACCTATCGAAATCATTCAGATACTTGTCATAGACTAATTTTACAGACCAGCAAACCACAAGGTTCAAGCCCAATTCCTTGGTCACAGAACCCCACAATCTTTTCTTCGACACTCGGGCGTACCCACCTCTTTCCTTTACCAGGAAGAACAGTTTGTACAAATCCAGCCATTGACCGTCGACTAAAACTGGCAAAGGCCGAACACCACCTTTGGAACAACTATCCTTCAGGTAAGCAGGAAACAGTTGGTAGAACAAGTACTTCTGTTTAAGTTTGCCATTGTCAGCACCATTATCAACATGGTGCTTTCCAAGGCCACAGCCATTTCCAGGAAATGCACCAACAGTTTCAAGTTCAACTCCTCCAATGCAATCTAAGGAAGACCCATTTGAGAATGTTGACCATTCTTCCATGAACTTCGATGCTTGATTTGTCTCGGTTAAAAATCAAGCGTATGGAAAAATACACACAAAAATCCTAGGTTGTCATCTTGTAAAAGCTGATCACACAACCATAGACTAAAATTAACTGAGAGAAAGGCTTGCCAAGATAGAACAATTACACATACTGATGATAGATTGATCTGGATGCACAAAATGGGAAAGGATGTAAAAGGGTGTGTGTGACCATTTCCCGGTTCTGTTGGCGGATTTAGCTCACGATCACGCTTTTGGCTAGAAATCGCGGCATTACAGAATCACATGAAATCGTGGAGTGACAAGATCGAGGTTGGAACCTGGAAACAGAGATTATGCAGCATTGATCAGTGACGGAAACTGAAATTAGTTCTGAATGTTGCAAACGGAAATGGAGACGGTAGAAGAAGGAAGCACAGAGCTGGTTGGAGAAGCGGATGAGGGAGGAATACAACGCGTGACCAAAGGGGCAAATTAAGGGAATAAAAAGCCCACTCTCTTCTATCTGGGCTATATTTTCTTAGTTTCCTCCTCTTTCAGCTACTTGGAGAAACACAAACTTCATTTAAAACAAAAATCTAAGATATAATATACCTAGGGTTAGTAGATTTTATGGGCGGGCCTAAATAGTCCAGCTCATTAAAAGTACAGTGGGTTTGATTCAATTTGAAAATAAATTGATATTTATATATTTCTTTTGAGTCTCGTAAGATGATTATGAAATATAAATTATAAGTTTTTTTTTTTTACTTTTGCAAGAGGATTTAAAGTTGATATTATTGGTTAAGTTATAATAAGTTTATGTAAATTTATTCACGTATTTTTTTTTTTTTACTCTTTGCATGTCTTCTCATATTTTTTATAACTCTTTTTTACGAAAATACTTGTCGCCGATATTAGTTTTCTTAACATAAAATAAAACTATATGAATGTATTCATCTTGCACTCTGCTTCATCAGTCACACACACGTTCCTCTAGTGGCATCTTTAAGAATATTTAAGTTATATTATTTTATGTTATATATAAGTATGTTGAGTTATTTTGATTTGTCTAATATTATCGTCTCATATTTTATTTATCAATTTATTCAAAACAAATAAAAAAAAGCAAACGTCAAAATCAACTAATGTAAATACATTTATATGAATATTTTATTTAACAAGTTATACAACTCATAGAAGTTATTAAAATATTTAATAAAAAATACATAATAAATAAATACATTACCAAAACTAGTTTCTGCACGAATACAAAAAAAATTCTATATGAATACATAAACTAGTTTTGTTTGGTTTTACATTATTAAAAAATCTTCATAAAAAAATAAAAATAAAAATGTCAAAAGTGCAAACATTCCAAAAAAATTACTAACCTTAGGTATATTACATTAGGATTGTCTTAGATTTTTGTTTTGAATCAACTTTGTCCGAGAAGCTCATAGAGGAGGAAGGTAAGAGAAATATACCCTAGTAGAATAACGGGTTTTTATTCCTCATTTGTTTGATTTTTTCTGGCTCTGTGCTTTTTCTATTATGTTCATACCTTTTTGTAACATATATTCTAGCTTGAGTTTGTGCCACTGGTAAATGCTCCATATTCTCAAGTTCCAAGTTCCAACATCGATCTTATCTTCCCCCTTGCCTTCCATATGATTCTATGATGCCTCAATAGTTAGCCATATATCATACGGTAAAACTGCCAACAAAATCGGCAAATGGTCAAACCTTTTTGTGTGCATCTAGAACAATCTATCATCAATATAAGTAATTGTTCTCTCTTGACAAGTTAATTATGCATTTTTAGATTTTTCATTTTTTGATATTGGGATTTTCATCTAGTGTTTCATTTTTTTTAGATATTGCACTTTTCAAATCTGCACTTCTTAGATCTTTTTATCTTCATATGTGCACCTGATTATGCATTTTTCATATTTGCTCTATTAGATCTTGCATTTTTTTTATTTTCATTTTGGGTGTTTAACTAGTTTGGAGGTTCATGTTTCTGTTTGTTATTATTGAATCAATTGGATTTAGGGTGTCACTAGTGTTATGGGTTTGAATACTTTGTTGTGTGTTCTTGAGTCATTTGACCTAATTTTTAAGATTCATTTGATTTGTTAAAAAGTATAGTATTGGACAACCCAGGCATAATTGTACCACATTGATTTTTAAAAAATTACAAGTATGCTAAAATCAAGTAAAGATGAACAAGATAAAAAAAATGAATTCTTTTTGTTGTTTGATTAAGCACATGATAACTACCAACAAGTAGTTGGTTCCAAGTGGAATTAAATTTAGTTCTCTTAAGTCAAGTTTTAAGATTGATTCTTATGGATGAAAAAAATATGATTAAAAAGGAAGATTCATTGTCGATCAAAATTTCTAACGAAAACTAGTTATCAATAAAATCAAAAAATACTTTGCATCAATAATATGTTTACCTACTATCATCACTATCAATATTACTATGATCGTCGACATCATTGCCGCCACAATACCATCATTATAGTCACTATTATCACTATTGACGTTGTCATAATTACAACTATCATCATTGTTATCATCATTATAATTACTGGTATCTTTATTTTTGTTGTTGTCAATGTTATCACCATTATCATTATACCGTTATAGTTATCAACATTGTTACCATTATTATTATCACCGTTATCGTCATCATCATCACTGTCATATTTGGTTACTAATATGAATTGTATTAAGGTAGTTCTTATTAAAAAAAGATACTATAATTAACTTCACATTTTTTTGAATTGTCCAATGTCTACCAATCAAAAAGTTATCTAGTAACTTAATGGGGCATTTGATGTACAAAATATTTTTTGATATCCGAAAATTATGTTTTCTGGAATAATGTTTCCTAGAAATGCTATAAATATATTTGACATGTCTAAGATATTCCTGAGAATGGAAGACATTAACATTAAATATTAAAAAATCCCATTTCATGAGAATGCTATATTTTTTTTTTCATAAGTACTCACAAGAAAAGAAAATAACAAGGTAAAGTACTATTAAGCTTTTTCATAAGCCAAAATTAACTTACGTAATGTACACCTTAGCTTTTACTTTCTTATTTTCTTTTTCTGCAAGTATATATGATTTTTTTTTTATCTAAACATGACCTAAATAAATTTAATTTCATGTATAATATACTTTTTTAAAAATATAAATAAAGACTGACTATTTAACTACAAATGTTCAATTTATCTCAATTTTGGTGTGCATGAAATAGAGATAATATCAAAATATGCAACTACTAGATTATTGAAATTTAATATATACAAAAAAGTTATTGAAAGTAATAACTCAAACAAGAATTGCTCCTATTCCCACCCTATACATATATATAAGATGAAAGCAGTACCACCAGAGTGAGAACATCCTACCATTCTTTGACAATGTAACAAAAGTCTTACAATCTATTCGAAAAATCATATCGCCAGCTGTTTTCGCTTGTAGTATCCAGCTATCACTTTAAAACATTCTAATTGATAAAACTATAAACAGAGAATATTTCCTTTAATTTCCTGTATGCTGCAACGCAGGGGACTGAGTAAAAAATGGAATAAACCCAGAAAACTCGGAAAACGAAACAATCAAAATACAGCCATAAGCTCGGGTTGCTATCATATCAAACTCATGACTTTGTAACCTTGCTTCTCAAACACTACGCAGTATATTTGAACTCCCACGTTGATGTCTTATTCAATGGGAGGGTCGAAAACCAAATCCTGCGTTAAACAAAGAATTGGTTTAAGTGTCTTATTCACAAGGATATCTTCACGAAGATTTAAAGATAGATGAGAAATTGGGAATGATTGGGAGAAACCTGATCGCACACAGGGCAAGTCTCACTTCTTTCCATCCATTCCAGAATGCACGCAAGGTGAAAATGATGGTCACATTTTGTTGCGAGTTTTGGATTCTCTGCATCATATTCTGCTAGGATAAAAAGATATATATCCATCATCAGTTCTCAATTTTAACCAAAAACAGAATAACGGTTACATAAGAAATGGCTTAATTAATACCACCAACTAAAGAAATTAAATAAAAATCTAAGAAAACATCACCTTCTAAACAAATTGGGCATGTATCCTCCTCTTCTACTACATCTATAGGTTTTCCCGACTTTGCAAGTTCAATTTCGGAACCCTTTGCAGAATCTAGCTCTAGATCGGTTTGAACTTTGCAGTCTGATTCCTTCAGCTCTTCCAACTTAGCCGAGGTCCCATGATTGTCTCCAGCAACTGGTTCTTGAATTGCATTAGAATTTGTAGAATGCAAGGAAGTATTATTCTTGTCACTACGAATTTCTTGAGCCGCAGGTGGAGTTTGAGTGGTACCCAAGGTAACATTGAAAGGGATAGGAGCAGGGGGAGGTCTATAAGTATCAGGAGATGAAGTATCTAGATTAGTATCAACCAAGAGCCGCCCAGAGAAAGCAGAAGCAGCACCCTGGTGAGATGATAGAGGAACATGCTCTTCTGATGCTCTTGGATACTGCTGAGAAGATAATGCAGCAAATGAAGCAATGTTATAACAATTGATACCACAACCATAGAAAATAGACAATGGATAGCAATTATACACTCATAATTACCAGAAGCAGACTTCAAAATCCCACAAACAAAACATAAAACAGGTCCACCTTACATGTTCAGATTTTTTTATTTTACCAACAGCAAAATAACCATTTTGGTCCTTTAAAAAATTAGGCGTTAATAGGTTAATCCTCCCTTTATGAATGCATCATACTAGTCTTTCATTGTTATGCCATTAAATTGGTCCTCAAAGTGACATGATCATATTAGTTCCTAAAAAGATGAAACTCATGGCATTCAGTTATCACTGGAGGACCAATTATTTGTTTCTTTTCTCACATGGACAAACACACTTCATTGAGCATACACTTGAACCATCCCTTAAGTAGATGGCAAATCGAGTTACAAACGTCTTCCCTGCCAAGTCTAAAAATCACACATCTATATACTACTACACAAGCTCTCCTGTTTGGGTTTGTTGAAGAGAAAGTACTGAATACTACTTACTGGAGACATTTTCAAACCTAATCAAAGCAGTGAAATCGATGCATGTCCCGCAACAATTAAATTAAACCTTTCTCAGAAAAGAAAAGTTAGGCAAAAGCAAAAAAATAAAATAAAGTAAAAGCACAAAATTCAAAACATGAAAAGTATACTGACATAATAGTACGCAGGTGGAGCGCTCAACACAGTCTCCTTAGCAGAACAACAACAACAACAGCAACCGCCCATCACGCCTTATGTCCAGCGTCCAAAAGTAATTATTGCCGCTGAGAGCATCATTTCACCTTCATCAGCATATACATGCAAAACCCCTTCAGATAATTAATTAATATAAGACCATAATTTAAACTTAAGCCACACACACACAATGGTTGCATCATTTAGCCTTCATCAGCATATACATGTAAAATCCCTTCAGATAAGTAATTAATATAAAACCATAATTTTACACTCAAGCTACACACGCACGAGAGTGAAGAATTCATTCAGTTATCGCAAATTCACGATCGTGCGTGCGTGCGTGGTGATTACTCTACCTCGCCGAAAGAGAGTAATAATACCTGACTATCCGAAAAACAATCCAATTCATGAAGACCAATTAACAATTTTAAATACAAAAGAAAGCACCAAGTAAAACAATCAGAATAAGACGCGATTAGTTTGAAACTTAGAAAACAGAGATTGATAGAGAAGCGTAAGAGATAAATCTCATGCGGAATTTCAACGAATTCAATTCGAGACAATCATCAAGCATCAACCGAATTAACAAGAAGGGGAAGACGCGATAAATTAGATACAGAAAATAAAAATTAAAAACGACACAGTATCGAATAGTTGAGCTGAAAAGCAAGGAAAAGGAGAGGATACAAGTAAGTGACGAGTCCGAAATCAGCAGAAAGAGAGGATTGGCGATGGAGAATTGACGCTTGAGATTGAGACGAAGCGCAGGAGAAGAAGAAGAAGAAGAAACTGCGTGAGTAGTTGCTTTCGTTGGTATTTGACACGATGATGTGTTGGTGAGTGTGCGAGTGCAGGGAAGAAGAATTGCACGGAAAAATTGAAAATTCCTCCACTTACCCCTACTTGATTCGCTTTCGTCATTCTTCCCCACATCTCAACCGTTCACTTCAGTTAACTAAATTTTCTTTGATCCGGGTCCGGGGTTCTTTAATGATAAACATCAAATAAATAAATAACTAGATAATAACGAGGATACGCCATTCTATGACATCACGGAGAAAGAGGGAACATCCACCGCTTCTTCTCTACTACTCTCCCTCCTCCCTTCCCAGATCAGTTTCCTTCCTAGGATCCAATATATATTTTTTAATTAAAAATATTTCTCACAGTAAAAAAAGGAAAAAATATCTTGATAAATAATTAAAAAATAAAAAACATTAATAACAATGATAATTTTTTTAAAAATTATAAATTTAAGATAAATTTATTTTATAAATTAAATTAACTATTTTGTTCTATCTAACCAGTAATTATAATCAGGACTTTTTTTAACCTAACTTATACTTTCAGACATTGGTTAAAAAATTAGAAAAAAAAACATATTTATTATGTAAATCATAAAAAAACATAAAAAAATCATGAGAAATATAATTTTATATATTTTAATCAATATTTTAAGAATATTAATTAATATTTACCATAGTTAATTATACGTGAAAATAAATGAAAGTAATTATATAAAAGTGACTACTTAAGTTTTTCATAAAGATTAATTATCGATTTTGATATAAAAAAATACCAACAAAATTAGAAAATACTATTACCTACTTATGTGATGGTGATCCAAAAATTGATTACATGTAATTATTTTTATGTGATTTATTTTCTTAAAAAATTAGAATAATTTTTTAAAAGAGTTGATAATATATAATAATATTATGATTTTTTTGCACGTGTGATTGTAAAAGAATATCTTATTAGTTTGTGAGATTTTTAATCTCCTTCATATATATGACATTAACTATTTTTTAAAGTTTATTTTATATTATTTGAGAGCGGTAAAATATATTATTTTATATTTTTTGACACTCGGTAAAAAAACAGAGTTATAAAATATAAAATATTTTTCCTCAATCATGTGATTATGCGTTTAATATATTGCTTATGAGTATAAAATATCTATTGAAATAAATCAATCTTTTAAATACATATAGTACTTTGGAATTAATCATTAATTTTCAACGGATAAATATTTGATTCACAAAAATTAAAATATAGAATAATGATTACAAATAATTAACCTAATTGAATCAAAATACATTTTTATCATAATTATCTTAATTGTTATATTTATATTTTTTTATAAATTAAAAATTGATACAAATTTTTCTCTACAAATTTTATTCTAAAAAGTAAATACAATTATATACAATTTTTTATAATGAAATGTTTAGGTGAGTTGGTCATGAAAACTCATAAGTACATGCTTTAAGACAAAAAAAAAATATTTAGATAACTGTTTACATATTATCCAATGACAATAGAATACATATTCTTTAAGAATATGAGTTGGTTCCTAATAAATGAATTAATCTTTGTTGACATTATATGCACTTTGATATCAAAGTAAATTCCCTCAAAAAATAGATAAAAATTTTCTCTACAAATTTCTCTAAATATATTTATTTATTTTTAAACACTTATAAAATAAATCGGTAAAAAAAAACACTTACAAATAAAATTAACTATATTTATTTGTTGATATCGTATACGTTCACCGTTACTCTTCCATAATTAATTTGCATCTAACAGTTACGGTTTTTTTTTTTTTTGCAGAGATCTAACAGTTACGTTCCAAATTAATTAATTTAAATAAAAAAGGACATAGAGAGTTAAGATTGTTTTATAATTTTCATATTCAAAAATAATATAAAAACAAGAACACTTGAAAGTTATGCTCGATGGCTTTATCATTAGTGGTGATCCCTTTGTGAGAAATGGGACTGCAACTGAAGTGATCCCTTTACCTCTGCAATGAGGGTTGTCCTTTGTGCTCAACCTTGTCGTTTCCAAACAAGGTGTTTGCTGAATCGGACACAAGCTGCTGCAAGCATTAAACTGATATTCGCTTCATAAAAATGGTTAACAATCCGTAGTCATGTTTGGATGGCCAATATCCTATTAGTTTCTTCTATCCTTTGTGGCTTTGCCACTTCACTAAGCTGTATACAAGAAAATAAACTCCTCTTTTTTTTACCCAATAGATATAGCCTATTGACAATAAAATATATTTTTAAAAAATGAATGTGTGATTAAACTTTAAATATTAATCTCATAATCGATTTAAAGGAGATATATCATATTTCACCAAAAAAATCAAACATTTTAATTAAAATAGTTTAAAAAAACTGCTCTTTTTGTTTTCTTTCAAAAACTTGCTCATTAATCTAATCTTTTCCGGTAGCTGTGGTCTGTGGTCTTATATATTTTCAAGTATTAACTACTTGCGAATTAATAACTTGTTTAGTGTGGTCCCGTAGATCATGCGAGTTGGCCTAACTGTGTACTTTTTTTTTTCTTTTTATATTTAGGTAAAATTGTAAAATTGATCTCCCACTTTATCTTTAATTTTGGATTTTGTCCCCTTATAATTTAATTCACAAATTTGGTCCCTCATTTTTATAAATTCCTGCAAAGTTGATCATGGAAGCTCAAGTTGGACGTTGACGGTTAACCTCAGACGTTGACTGCCACATATCAATGTCACGTGTCAATGCCTGAGTGGTTCCTGTAAAGACATCATTTTTTGTAGGTAAAATTACACTTTTGGTCCCCTAGTCTTACTCCAATTTCGATTTTGGTCCCCCTATAATTTAATTCACACATTTTGTCCCTTAGTTTTATAAATCTATTTATAAATTGTTTCTCTAAAATTGATCTTTTGAATGGTTTAGTCACTGGTGCTAGAGACATGGTAGGTCTTGATAAATCTTGCACTTTTTTTTCATCGCAAGTTTTTCACTCACTTAGAACCCAAAGAAAAATAATTATTTGTCTCTCTCCCACTTTTGGGGTTGTTTAACTTGGGAAAGTGGCGCATGAATCTCAACCTGGGTTTGAAATTTTCAGATATCTTACTTTAACAGGTTCTGTAATAACTTTTTTTTTTCTTTTTTTCTCCCCTATGCGGTATTATGTCTATACGACTACTTAAGTTGCCTGTGTATGACAATGGTATTTTTGTTTAAAATTTGAAATACAACTTCTCCACTAATGAAATTTGGATGAATTTATAAATGGATTTATAAAACTGGGGGACCAAATGTATGAATTAAATTATAAAGGGACCAAAATCGAAATTGAAATAAAATTGGGGAACAAAAGTGTAATTTTACCTAAAAAATGAAGTCTTTATAGGGAACCACTCAGACGTTGACACGTGGCATTGACACATGACAGTCAACATCTGAGGTTAATGGTCAACATCCAAATCGGACTTTTAGAACCAATTTTGCAGGGATTCATAAAATTGGAGGACCAAATTTGTGAATTAAATTATAGGGGGACCAAATGCAAAATTGAAAATAAACTGGGAGATCAAAAGTACAATTTTACCTTATATTTATTTCATTCATATATTAATAATACAATAAATAATAATAGCGTGCATATAACATTTATATTTAATTTAATATTATAATAATAAGCCACGTCTATGATGACATTGGTCAGTAAGTCAATAGATAATGCAAGAATGCATGATAAAGTTGTAACCGTTTTTTAATATATCCATAAATTAATAACAATTTAATTGGTATACAATATCAATGTAAATAATTTTTTTTTTACATTATGAACGGATCATAATTATGTATGCAACTTTTAAGGTAATGAGGATAAAACTTAGATTTTTTAAAGAAATGTCATTTTGTGATTGATTGTCATTGTAAAAAAAAAAATCACTATTAGTGTGTGTCAATTAAAACCAATTAAAAAATGATTGAATTTTATTAGCATTTGTTTTAAGGTATCATAAAGAATTTTAAAAAATGTGAGTTTAAAATATCATATTCTTATGTTTGGCACAAGTAAAAAAAAAAATCAAATTTTTAATGACTACTAGTGGTATCCAAAAAAATGGTGATTCTTAAAAAAAAAATTCAATCATAGAGAAACAGTTAAAAAGAGAATGTAAGATAAAATGTTACTAGCATTTTTCGTAATAGTTAATTGAATAAGTAATAAACTAATAATGGATAATATATATAAAATATAAAGACATTCAGTGAAAACTAATTTTTTAAAAAATAAAAAAACTAATTTCTGATGAATTGGCGAAAAGCAAAATAGCATCAATCCGTTTGATTCACCAAAAAATTGAGGGACAAAACAGCACAACAGCGGTTGTTCTTCATCTCCAAAATTCAAAAAAGGTACTAATGCTTCACTATTAGTTGTTAACTTTTATATAATTATATAATATAATATAAATTATTTTACATAATTATATAATATAATATTATCGGATAGAATAATATAAATTATTTTATAATATATAATAATATGAATTAATTAATATTAAAAGGCTACTTTCATGAATTTCATATTATTTATTTTATTTGTACACTGTTTTATTCTCGTTGTCCTATAGTTGAGTGTAGGGAGGGGAGCCCTCCCTCAAACTTCTTTTATTATATATATATATATATATATATATATATATATATATACTACAGTAAAAATAAATTAAATAATATATACTAATTAACAAATCTTATAATTAATATATAGGATAAATCGTTACTTTTGTTTCTAGATATGTAATTGGCTGATAAATGTTTTCTTGGAAGATAAAAATTTAAAATTTAGTTTTCGATAGTGTAAAAAGTGTGATAAATATATCCGGCTATTAATTTCTGTTTCTCACCATTAATAAAATAACATACGCAACACGGAAGGATGATTTGTCACTAAAATAATTGCTAACTTGTAATCATGCTGACTAGATTGGACAAAAATGTCAATAAAATATCATTTTTTGACGTAAATGTCAATAATTTTTTGTTGGACGAAAATGTTAATATTTTTTATTTGAGAAAATGTTAGTATTTTTTTAACCTAAATGTGAGTACATTCCATTGGACCAAAAATGTTAATAAATTATCATTATTGGACGAAAATGTTAATAGTTTTTTTATTGGACTTAAACATCAGTATGTTTCTATTAGACTAATTTGTTAGACTCGAAATTTCATTTTATTTAAGAGTAAAATATTATTTTAAGATAAATTTTCGTCATTTTTTATCGCTACAAGGATAACATTACAATAATTACTTAAAAAAATAAATTGTCTATCACAATAAAAATTATCCAAAATAAATATTGAACCGATTTACCAAAGTAAAACATTGTAACAGTGAATCATTATAAATTTTTTCAAATTACCCTAAAAGGTAAATATATTCCATATTTCACTTTTTCAAATCTTAACTATTTTATTAACGATGACAGACGAAAGTTAACAGGCAAATATATTTATTTCATTTTTTACACTTTTGACGACTAAATTTTGTATTTTCATCTTTCAGGGATACACTTGTCAGTGAATTACACTTGTATTTATCCATTCATATTCCTAGAAAATGGGAAGACAAAAAGTAAAAAAAAATATTAAATAACAAATATGTCCCTATGTTTGCAATTAGATAAGATCAAGTTGACAATCATTTCAGTGACAAACTCGTCTCTCTATGTCACGTAGGCTATTTTACTAACGGTGACATACGAGAGAGTTAACAACCGAATATATTTGTCGCACTTTTTACATTTTCAGGGACTAGATTTTGTATTCTCATCTTTTATAGACGTACGTCAGCGAATTATAAATTCAAGAACAAAAATGATTATTTATCCTAATATATATTATACCATTATTTATAAACTAATCTTTTTAATACTAAAAAGTATTCATATTTTTAATAATATGTGTTGTCATTAATTATTACTATAATTTAACCCAAAGATATATATATATATATATATATATATATATATATATATATATATATATATAATAGATTTAATAAGAATGGTTAGAAAAAAAAGAAATAAGAATGACATTTTTGTATGATTTTTGATCAATTGTTATTTTTTTAACAATCGATCAATTGTTATTATATACACTAATCATGTTTTGTGTATTATTATAAGTCTCGTCTATTTATCTATGCAGTTAATTATTAAAATTAATTATTGTTAATATTACATTATAAACATATTTATATATAATTATAATGAAATTTGAAGACTTTTAGTTATTATTATATTTGATGTGTTAGTTTCTTTTTTATTGTGAGACTGATTAAATTGTTATTGCACTTAGAAACAAAAAGAAAAATCAAAACTTAAAATAATTTGCTTAAGTTATAAAATATAAACACATGCATTTCTTTCTTGTGTCATTTGAAAAAAAGAGAAAAGATTTTAATTTTATTTCTAAAGCTAATAAATAATTCTATAAAATTCATTAATCATTAAATATTATTTGTTAAAAGTTAGATATTTAAATAATTAAAGTATAAAAAAAATCTTTCTCTTTGATGATTTTCTAGATCGTTCCTGAGGTGGAAAGCAATCAAGGATAGGGAGCTTGAGAGAGTGGGGAAGAATACGAGGCACCAAGGGAGTGAAAAAGAAAACGGCAGGGGTATAATTGTATCGATGAGCTAAGCGCGGGAGAAGAGAGTGAGAGTGGGAGATAAGAGGGAAGATTTAAACAGGGAGAGAAGGAGTGAAGAGAGGAGTATATTAGAAATTTAAAAGGAAAAGAAAAATCGAGTGGTGTGAATAGTGGGTCCGAAAACAAATCAAGACTGTAGGTTTTGGGCCGGCCCATACTTTGGGGATATACGGAACCTGCACCGTCTTCTCCCTCGCAGTTATCATTAGCGGTAACGGAGCAATGGATATATAAGTAAGCAGATTCGGTCGCACTTACATTCTCGTTATCGATTATTGACTGCTGCAGTGCTTCATAGAGAAAGAACACTTCTAATTTAAAAAATAAATCAAAAATTTAAAACCCTAACCCAATCAATCGGAACCATGGGATACGGTACTTCACCATTCGTCCAAAATTTATAATCCATCTATGAAATCAATCAAATATAAGCAACAATAATTCTCTTTTAATTTCATATACACAGGTGAAAAAGGAGGACGACCTCCATTCAAAAAGCACAAGGCCTCAACTAAATTCGTTAGTTCATCTTTGATCCTTCGTTCTTTCCTTTTTTTTTTTTTCTGTTAAAATTTCGCGTTTCTCACATTGTTTGCAGCAGGAAGATCCCCAAAAAGGAATCGCCTACGATGACGATGGTTATGGCGGCGAAGATGCCTACGACGATGACGGTAATGTCATCTTAATATTTAAAGATTTACTTATTCGTAGGATTGTTGTATGTAGAAATTGTCTTACGCGTGATGATGAATTGAGGGTTTTACGAGTGAAACAGATGGTAAAACCAAGGATTTTAGCAAATTAGAGCTGAAACCGGATCACACCAATCGCCCTCTGTGGGCTTGTGGCAATGGCCGCATATTCCTGGAGACTTTCTCGCCTTTGTACAAGCATGCTTATGATTTTCTTATCGCCATCGCTGAGCCTGTTTGCAGGTAGAAATTGTTAATATGAGAAAGAGAAATCAATTGCAACGGCATGTTAAAATGTTGGAATTGTACTTATGTGTTTGATGTGTGGGATAGGCCGGAGTCTATGCACGAATACAACCTTACTCCACACTCGCTGTATGCGGCTGTTTCGGTTGGTCTGGAAACAGAAACAGTCATAAATGTTTTGAACAAGTTATCCAAGACCAAGCTTCCCAAAGAGATGATTAAATTTATACATGATTCTACTGCAAATTATGGCAAAGTGAAACTCGTCCTCAAGAAGAATCGATATTTCATTGAATCTCCATTTCCAGAGGTATAAATATGATGCTTTCACTTTCTCTACATCTTGTGTTCCTATGGTAAGTGGTAAGATCTCATGTTGTTCATCGTACCATATCTGGCAGGTATTGAAGACATTGCTCAGGGATGAAACTATATCTCGATCAAGGCTTATTTCTGAGGTGCGTAATAAATTTTCTATTTTGTGTGTTTGGGGTGGCTTAGGTTGACCCTTTTGTTTAATTTTCTATTTTCTATATCCAGTGGTTTGTTCAGTACATAGGCCTTGGTGATGGGTACAAAAATAGTTGCGTACCCAGTGCATGATAGTTATTCTTGGCTGATTTGTTGCCCCACCTGTAACTACAATCCAGTATTTCCTTGTCCGAGGATATTTGTGGGGCACATTGGATTGAACTCCTTTATTGCTGTCTGGTTTCTATTTTGATACTGGTAGTGCATACTTCAGACATTCTCTCTACTAAAATGCTGCCATGTTATATTGAATTGGTTGGTCATAGGTCTCTTCTCCTTTTGTAAATTATTGACAACTAGAAATTATAATTTTGGCTGTGAATTGCTTTTTTCGACACTACCAAGAATATTCTTCTGTCTTACTGTGTGTATTCCTATTGCTAACTTTTCCCCTATTGCTGTTTTTTCTTTAGAATGTAAATGGAGATGGATTTACCATCAGCAAAGCAGCAGGTGAAATTGAAGGCACTCATGATGAGTTGCTAAATGAAGCAGAAGTTGCAGCGGTTGCGGAAGAGAAAGAAGCCCATTCATTTGAAATTGATCCTTCTCAGGTAATATATGTGCGAGCTTCTGGAAAAGTTTACAGTTTTTTTTTACTCCTACTCTTGAGCTGTTTGTTTTTTATTTTATGCTAGGAAGCACGGATACTTCTTAATAGTACCCTTTGTGTTGGACCGATGTCAGACACATTTATTTCAGACACTGCAAGGACACTTTGAATTTTTCTAGCTGCATTTTATATTTTTTTACTTTTGTTTTAAACTTCCCTAACAATACAAGTTGGAATAGCATAAAATTTAGATAAACTATAGCATCTCTGTTTTGTTTACAATGAATCAAAGTCATTTTGGAATTTTCACAAAAAAGAGTCATTTTCGAAACATGAATCCTTTCTTATGATTTAAGAATTTTATTTTATGTTTACTTTAGATTAATTTTGCATGTCTTAATGTATTATAGCTATGTTATGTGCTATGATTTTAAAAAAAAAATCATATTTCCATGTTCACGTTGAATCGTGTCTGTGTCTCGTGTTATATATGCATGCTATTCAGATTTTACATCATATTCCCAAGTCAGACCTCAATTGTATCGATGAAATGTTGTATGTCTTAAGAAATGATGCTGGATTAGGCCCATTAATGTTTCAGAAAAAGAAATTGGATGAGTTAATTGTATTAAATTTAAGAAAACAAAAAATGAATATATACATTTATTAAAATTAGAACTAGCTTAATATACTTTTTGATGTTACATTCTTACTTCTCTCTATGATGCATCTCTGGCATTGTTTGGAGTGCTTTTAATTGCCAGTGATAAGTGTTAATTCTTATCACTGTTAGTAGTGCATGACTTGTATTGTAGAATTCTTCTATACTTAAATAATAGTCAAAATATTCCATGAGTTTCATTACAAGAATCTTCTTAGAAAATTAAAATTTTGTTTGGGGAAAAGTTAATGAGAGCTATATCAAAGAACTGACTAGATCTTTATCATAAACCAGATTTTAGTTTTTTTGATAACCCAAGAAATGCTCACTTAGCAAAAGCAAATATTTCAAAAGGGGAAAAATATACTCGACAGAATTTTCTACCCGACCCAATTACATACATACCCACAAAATGTTGAGGGAGAGCAATAAAAAACTGAACCCATTAGGATACATTAAACTGTTATATTTAAGTTTTTCTCTGATTTATATACAGGTTGAAAATGTAAAGCAACGATGCTTGCCAAATGCGTTAAATTATCCCATGTTGGAGGAGTATGACTTCAGAAATGATACTGTGAGTACTGCTTATAGTCTACTGATGTTAAAACCTTACAAATTTATGGTCATGGAGTTTAAACTTCATGCATGACTCATGCAGTATAACTCTTTCAATGCTGCAGGTGAACCCAGATCTTGACATGGAACTAAAGCCTCAAGCACAACCACGGCCATATCAAGAGAAGAGCCTTAGTAAAATGTTTGGAAATGGTAAGGCTGACAGCACTTGCAAGGACAAATGTTACTAGTAGTTCACTCTTCCCATGCTAAATTTAAGAGGGGCCACCAACTGTTATTTTAAATTGATGAAATTTACTTCTTGAATTATTTGTCTTGAGTTCTAAAACACACCTTCCAGTTTTGCATATTTTCAAGACTATAATTTTCAGCCTCGTTTTTAAAACAGTGTAGTGTTGTGAAGGAAAATTGAAGTTTTAGTAAAAGAAAATATATAGACTTCAGAACATGTTTTAGAAGTATGCAACCTTTGGTCAATATTTTTTTTCCATTTTTTTTTACTTGGAAGCCACTAGGAATGGGTTGGTGGTGATTGTGGGTAGGAGGCCCCCCCTTCCCCAAAAAAAACAAAAATCCTCTTAGTTTCCTTTATTCTTTTAAATAACTTTGGAAATTGATGTGTTGGTATGATAAAGAAAGGTTGACGCTTAAATACACTAGAGATAAGTTACACTGATTGTTATCTTTGACGCATAACTATGCTAGAGATTATTTATGCTGGAAATCCTTGTCTTTGACATAGTTTTTTTAAATAAAACTGGAAGTTGATGTGTTGGAAATCCAAAGTTATATTTAAAATCAAAGATTAGGATGTGTGATTTAGCGTAACTTGAGATATCTCTAGTGTAGTTAAGCATCAACTTTTCTTAATGACTTGAAGTAACATTAATGTCTGCTATGGGTAATTGCACATTGAAACATAAATTACTACTGAGTGCAATTTAATGTCTGCCACTTCAGGTAGAGCAAGATCTGGTATAATAGTTTTACCCTGTGGTGCTGGAAAGTCCTTAGTTGGTGTTTCTGCAGCTTGCCGGATAAAAAAAAGCTGCCTCTGTTTGGCAACAAATGCTGTTTCTGTAGATCAGTGGGCTTTCCAATTTAAACTATGGTCAACTATCCGAGAAGAACAAATATGTCGTTTCACGTCTGATAGCAAAGAGAGATTCCGTGGTAATGCTGGAGTTGTTGTGACAACATATAATATGGTTGCTTTTGGTGGTAAGCGGTCTGAAGAATCTGAAAAGATCATTGAAGAAATAAGAAACAGAGAATGGGGATTGCTCCTCATGGATGAGGTAGCCACACGACTTTATGATTATATGCTCCCTGCCTAAATCTTAAGGTTGTTCCTTATGCATAATATCATGGCATGATAAACAGGTGCATGTGGTACCGGCCCATATGTTTCGTAAAGTCATTAGTATCACTAAATCTCATTGTAAACTTGGGCTCACAGGTATGCCATTTTGCTTTAGTTTAATGTTGCTTTGACCATGACCTTAACCTTTTCTACTAAGAGTGAGGTGTTGACTGTTGAAATTGCAGCTACACTTGTCAGAGAGGATGAAAGGATTACAGATCTGAACTTCCTGATTGGTCCCAAGCTGTATGAGGCCAATTGGCTAGATCTAGTAAAAGGTGGATTTATTGCAAATGTACAGTGTGCTGAAGTATGGTGTCCGATGACAAAAGAGTTTTTTGCTGAGTATTTGAAGAAAGAGAACTCCAAGAAGAGGCAGGTAAGGCCGATTGGAACACTGAAAATCTTTGTAATAGAATATTTAAGGGGTGATTATGAAATATGAGTTCTGCTGAAAATATGATTATTTTCCACAATAGACTGCATGATCTGTGAAAGTGGTTTTGAATTTTTATTTATTGTTTTTGGAATGAAAAATATTTTTATTAAAAATTATAATTTAGTCAAAATTTGTTCCTAGTTTACTTGCTTGAATTCACTTATCTTAATTGATGATCTTTACATCTGCAGGCACTTTACGTAATGAATCCTAATAAGTTCAGAGCGTGTGAGTTTCTCATAAATTTCCATGAAGGGACACGTGGTGATAAAATTATAGTCTTTGCTGATAATCTGTTTGCTCTCACTGAGTATGCCATGAAACTCCGCAAACCAATGATATATGGTGCTACAAGGTGCTGAGGCCATATATTGACTTTTTAATTGGAAGCTATGATTTGGGTTCTGCTGTTTTTGAACCTTATTTATTGATATGCCTTGTGTACAGCCATGTTGAGAGAACAAAAATTTTGCAAGCATTCAAAACTAGCAAAGATATAAATACTATATTTCTTTCCAAGGTATGTGTTCCTGTTTTCTTTAATTTTATTTTGAGGCTTATTTGCTTTACTTTTATTCGATATGTCAAAGAACATTCTGGTTTGGCATCTTGATGTCCATCAATATGAACATTTGAATGGGGTATATCTTCATAAATCATAACTTTTGTTGGATTGCCTAGCATTTTGCAACATGTAGAACTAGTATGTTCTATACCTGTTTGCCTTGATGCTTCCTGAGTTCCTGTTGATATATTAATATTGTGTGCTATTCCCTGTTAACATCTAATCCTTGCATGCTTTCGTATATATTCTCAGGTGGGCGACAACTCAATTGATATTCCTGAAGCAAACGTAATAATTCAGATCTCTTCACATGCTGGTTCAAGGCGACAAGAAGCCCAGCGTCTGGGTCGTATTCTTAGGGCAAAGGTCAGTTTCTAAATGCTTCTACATGTTGTGGTCTATCATACTTGTCCTACCGATTGAATTTTAAAGTTCAAATGATTGATTGATTGATTGTGGAGACTGGGAAATTCTCTGCTGCATGTTGTTTAATGTTATCTGTCTGTAAAGCATTGTGCTTATGGGTTGGCTGACATTCAAATTAATGAATTAAATGCCAGGGAAAGCTTGAGGATAGGATGGCAGGGGGCAAGGAGGAGTATAATGCATTTTTTTATTCCCTTGTTTCAATTGATACCCAGGTATGCATTTATTCTATGCCAGGTCATATATTCATTCATCCGGTCATGCATTCATTGAAAAATAATACTTGAACTATCATATGGGATATTTATGCTGTATTATAAACTTTGTCGTTCTTGTATTTGCAGGAGATGTATTACTCCACTAAGAGGCAGCAATTTTTAATTGATCAGGGTTACAGCTTTAAGGTTAGGTTCACTCCATGTTGCATTTCTAGTTATTTTTCCTCAAGCACATGTGCGCTTGTACATTTGCTCTACTTTATTTAAAGTTTTCGATGTGTTAGGTGGGAAAGTGGGATGGCATGATTTGCTGTCTTACTTGGAATAAGTGGGAACACGAGCTGAATTTCCTTGTGATAATGTATCTGTTCTTTTTTAGTAAAACATTTTCAACCAGTTGCTGCTTTGCTATGATGTTCTTTGGCTACTTAAATGTTATGTCCTTGAAATATACTATAGAGCAAGTTGTTAAATGGATGATTCTAAGCTTTCCTGTGGTGTATGTTATGTTCGCTATTACCTTAGTTGTTTGTTTGTTCGTTCACATAAAGTACTCAAGAAAGACATTATATTTGGTGAGGAGGAAGGAAAAGAAAGAAACTAGCTGATATATTTGGACTCAACCAATTCTAAATACATGGTCACTTCCCTTCTCTTTTCAAAACTCTTAAGTGTGTGTTTGGTTGTGTAGAAGAGAAAAGAATGGAAGAGAAATGAGAAGAAATATTTTAGTTAAAGTAGAGAAAGAGGTGTGGGACCCACGCTATTTTTTTGAAAAATTCTTCTTGAATAGTAATTTTCTCTCTTCAACCAAACCACCCCTAACCAAACAGTGCATTAATTATTAATTAATGCATAATTGCCTAATTTTGTTGAACCAAATAGTTTAGATAACCTTGTTGTAACTGTCGTCCCAATGCCAAGCTTGATAATTTGTAATGTATGTTGGCCTCAATAACTTTCTTGTGAAGATTTCAATCTATATATGCTTAGATTTTGATGATACTTGACAGGTAATTACTAGCTTGCCTCCTCCTGATGAAGGGCCTAATTTGAGCTATCATCGTCTTGAGGATCAATTGGCACTTCTTGGAAAGGTTTGCATCCTCATTCCCTTTTGGCTTAGGATTGAGTTGCTCATTGCCAAATAACTAATGTGTATCTATCAGGTGTTGAGTGCTGGTGATGATCAAGTTGGATTAGAGCAACTAGATGAAGATGCAGATGAAATTGCCCTTCAGAGTGCCCGTCGCTCTCAAGGATCCATGAGTGCAATGTCAGGTGCAAAAGGGATGGTTTATATGGAGTACAGGTGTGTTATCCTTTGTTTGCCTGAAACAATACCGTATGCTATGTAGCAATTTATCTCAAGCTGTTGAATTTCCTTTTTGAGATCTTAAGAACCTTGATCTGTTAATTGATATACAAATAGATCTTTGGTCATGATTGCTTTCTTCCCCGTGCAGTACTGTGCGTAAAGGCCAACAAGGACAGATCAAGAGCAAGCCGAAAGATCCAGCGAAGAGACATTTCTTGTTTAAAAGAAGATATGGGGCAACCTAAATGTGCCGTCTTTGTAATGGTACCATACGAAAAGTTATCAAGTATGCAGGATTGATGGCTTACTTGACATAACGCTGGTTGCCTTTTTCTTAAAAAAAAAAACCTTGTAAACACAGAAATCATTCGATGCTTCGAAAAGCAGGCATAATGGTTTTTCTACTGTTCACTTTATGGAGATGTGGACAAACAGGTTCTTTTTTCCTTCATGTGAACAAACAAGCAACCAAGGTTATATTATATAGCCTTCAAAAAGGCAAATTTGTTTTCAACCTTGTCTCAACTCAACCACCATGTTTTTTTTTCCGGCACCAATTTACTTTTTCTTCGTCATAGATGTGTAGTTTCTTTTTCCTGGTTGTTACAGATGTTTGACTTTTTCTTCTTCAAAGAATCAATTACTGAAAAGTGAAAATGTCCATCAGACTGACAAACATAGAATGTTAAAGGAAGAAAATTATAGCGTTGCACGACAAATAGACAACAGGCACATGCTCAAAGTTAATTAGCTAAATATTAGCAATCTTGAAATTACAAACACAATAACAATCAGTACTTATTCTTTGTTGCAAATAAACCTTGATAGAGTACTGAACTTTACTTACCTCGTGTTATTTCTTTTGAATGAATCAGCTAGTGCTGCGTAATAGAACTTGCATAGAGATAAAGATCCGAGTGAGTAGACCATTGTTGTGTAAAGTTACTCTAATGATTTTGGTACAACTGCAATTGATTACTACTATAAGTTCACTTGAAAGGGTAAATGTGATGGAAAAAGGGGTGGAGACGCAAAGGAAGGTGCCATAGACAAAATAGAGAGAAACTGAAAGTTAGAAAAAGGATGGTGATGAAGGTGGTAGTTGGAAAAGGAGGTAAAGGCAGTGGCTAGAGGTGGAAGAAGAGAGGTGGAGGTGGTGGTGGTGGTGAGGAAGGAAAAAGGTGGGAAAAAAAACACCTCCCTATGGAGAGAAAAAACCCCACCTAATAAAGTGCAAAGAAAACTCTCCTAAGGAGATAAAATAAAAAGGGGGGATGCTGCTGTTTTATGATTGGATACGTTGTGTATGGGGTTGGCCTTGGATTGCAAATTATTTTCCTAAGAGAGATACTATTTGCACCTCCCTTTGTCTACTCTTCACACCCTCTATCTTCTTCTTCTTTTTTTTTTTTTTACTTTTTGAAATATTCAAACCACTCCACCTTTACCCTCCTCCTATCCCTTTCAACCTTAGCATGTTTTTGCTAGGTCCCAAAATGTGTAAAAACTATTCATATGATTGGAAAATGTTACTTATCTGGATTGCATAAGGAATGGTGTTTTAAAGTGGGTAAGGATAAAATACATAATCTCAATCATCAACAAAAAAAAATGAATAAATAATATTTACTACTTTTATAATTTGTTATATATAATTAATATTAATTATTGATTTTCTAATGACTTAAATGATTTTGTTTTATTATCTAACTAAATTACCTGGAGGAACCGAATATAAAAAAGATGATACCAATCTTATACTCGAATATATATACCCCAGGTATCGGCTACGTACAGATGCGGCAAATTCACTACTAGTGGTTTTTTCTTTTTTTCTTACCAGCATTCGAACCGGTGTCATATGAAATTGTCATACACACCAGGAATGCCAGTCTACCAGAGGTATTTAATGATATGTTAAGTTAATTGTGGCGTATTTACTTTCATTTTTGTCTTGCATATAATTTGATGGTGTGGAGTTGTATTGAGAAGGGGTAGTCGCACAGCAATTGTGTCACTATCAGATATTGCACGTACTCTTTTGAAAGGAAAGAAACTAGTTGACGGTTTCCTTTTTAGTGGAAACTTTATTTAGACGTTGGTGAAGGAATCTCTTGAGCTAGCGAAGACCTAGGGAGATTTTAGCATTTGACTACTTTTTTGGGACATTCTCTCTGCTTTAACCTTTGGCTTATGCAAAATTGTAGTTGATTTCTTCATTATGAATCTCATTCCAAACCTAAAAGCTGATTACAACTCAACTATGTTCAAGAGAAACAAATTAGTGGTGCTAAGCTTCCTTACCATTCGTTCAGACATTTTTTTTTCTAATTGGAAAAGGGAAGGGGGGGAGTAGGCAAAGTTAAAAAATTTGTCACCACAAACAAGTCCCAATTTCTATTAGAAGGCAAACAAAGAGAAACGTGTAAAGAATGTGGTTAATTAGAGGGCAACTTCAATTCACTATAAACTTATATCTAAGTTTTGTTCGGGTAGAATAGATGAACAGTGAGCAATTTCCTTTTGGGGCAGGATAGTATTAACGCACACTTTTATGATGACCAAATTGACCATAGCTGGATTCTCCACTCCAGCCAAATAAAAGGGTTCTCTAATTAACTTTTCAGTTTTTCCAGTCTTACCCCAGACAAAAGTTCCGTCGTCAATAACATGGGCTTTTTTTCTTGTCTGCCAGATCATATATATATATATACTATAAAACTTGGCATGTCCACTATGGTGTCATTCGTGTGCAAGGCAAAACAATTGCACTGCCATTTTGTTTTTGTTTTTCATTGCTAATCAAATGTTAGAAAAATATTCCAAAGGACATGGACCGATCAGTGGAACCTTCGATGTACCAATCAGAACACATTTCTTAGATTAAACAAAGGGTCAGTGGACAACTTTACCAAGCATGCATCCCTAGGAATAAAATTCTTTTAGGGTCACCTCGAATAGGGTTAGGCTAAGGGAAAAACAAGTGGCTAATCATCTAGTTATAATCTATAGCATTGCAATGATAGGATGTTGAAGAGGTGCTTGCTGGTCAAAAGTGGGCGTTTGGAATCATTTGGGTGCATAAGATCATAAATTTTATTAGCATAATTTCTCTTGCTGCTCTGCCCATTAAGGGCATTGTCTCCCTCTATCTTCTATCACTTTCTTATCATAATAGGAAGCTAGTTAGTTTATGATTATTTAACTGTGAGGGATTGTGAGACCACATCCAAAAAGCCATTAGGGTAGTTGTGGATTGAAGAGATGCGGTCTTAATTCCAGTCTTATTTTTTTCCTCATGTCTTGTATTGGATGCTTTTTGTTTCCTCTGGTTCCTGTTTTTGACCTTTTAATCGAATGATGGAAATTATGATTTTTTTTGTATAGCTAGGATTAACCATACATCATTTATTTAGAAAACCTCCATTTCTATTCCTCGAAATTGTGTGATGAATGATCATTTTATGAAATGGTACAAGAAAGTTGAAAAATATGATGAATGTAGAGTTATGAAATGAAACATGTAATTGTACCCTTTACAATCAGAAGCATCTGTTTTTCTCTGGTACTATTACATTAATGAAATGCCATTCTTTAGGAAGAGAATATATCAAAATATCTGCATCTACTCACGGTACGTGTTGTTATGTCTTGATGATTTTCTTCTTTCCAAATTTTCATTATAAAGTAACACTGTGGCGGCATCCGGTACACATATATAGGAGCTTTCTACTATTTTTCACATACATATTGTATCTAATGTCTATGTTTGTGAGCATTGCTGCCAAAATGGCTGCTTAACACGTTACCCACTTTATGCCAGCCGTATATGGCATTTTTTTTTTCATAATCGCGGCACAATAATTCAGGCATTCTTTAATTGGCAATCAATTTGTGTCTTTATGCCCTGAAGAGCAAAAGTGAAAAAATAATATAAAGGAATCTTTGCCCTATTATTATTATTATTATTATTATTATTATTATTATTATTATTATTATTATTATTACAAAATATGTGCATCTTTCACACAAAACAATATCACTCAGTTGAGTATTTTTTTTATCAGCCACTTAAGTTAAGTATATCCATTATAAGTGACAATATTTTTCTTATGAATATTTAGCATAATTGCATGCATGTCTAGGATTCAAAATTTAAAACCATTAATTAAATTAAAACACTTTCATGTCAATTGATTCAGACAATTGTTGTTGGTGGTGTTCTATTACTATTTCCATTCAATGATAGTTTTTGCATTTTAAGACAATTTCATTATTTAAGGTTCTATATGATATCGTATATAATTGTCTCTATGTTTTTTATATATGCATGCATTTAAAAAATACACATTAAAATCAAAGAAACGAACTTTTTTGTTTTCTTAAATTTGTTTATAAAACATTTTACATTTTAAATAAAAACACTTTCGACGGGTTTATTAGATCAACAAAATAGGAAAAGTTGTGTTTGAAAATCGAAACTAATCATAAGTAGCCCATACCTTCTAGCTAGGGTTTTTTTTATTCCGACTTTTAGTCTGAGGAGGAAATTTTAATTTCAGAATCGCGCTTTGTTTTGAGCAGAACCTATAGGACATTTGTCCTCCACTCCACATTTGTATTTGTTGTGTGCTAAATCATCATTTTGAGCAAAGATTTGACAGCACTAGAGTGCGAAAACATAAACTATATATTAACTACCTTTAAGCCTTGGAATTTGTTTGACTGGTGTTTAATTGGAAGATCGAAGTCCACTTTACAGAATTGGTAATTGAATTAATGAAATGATAGAATATATATTCATCACCTCACCATAATTAATCAGAAATGAATATGTTTCATTAACCAGCCAAAACCAAGGGACCAAGCTTTTACCATATTGATACCATGTTAGATTTCATTTCAAAACCAATTAACATTAAGTGAAGTTGTCCAACAGGTATATAAACTGCATTTCAAGAATTGAGACAGTCGACGTGAGACTTGAATATTTTTCCAATAATATATACAAAAAGCCTCATAAACATATACACAGCCGGATGTAGTTGTTCTATTACATACCAATTTTAGAAAATTAATTTTGAAGTATTTGAATTGGATGGAAAAAGAAAATAGCTTTGATATATTCCAAATTTTTATACTCATTTCATCTCTAATTATAAGATTTTTTAGAAAAATATGTATATTCCTTTTTATAAGATCATTTTTTAATTTTTAGATGCATTAATTATTTTTTCTTTATATATTTTTATTTAATTATTTTCTTTCCAAACATTAACGAGAAACAAGTAAGTGAATAGAGAGAAAATAAATAGATAATTTTGGAATCACAATACAAATAATTGACAAATTTAATGTGATAATTACTTTTCTTAAGAGGTGCGAATTAGTTAAAAGAATTTTATAATTAGAAATAAAGAGAGTACATAACAAGGACGTATAAAAATTTAACATGAAAAATATGTATGTATTAATATATAATAAAGTTTGATATTTTTCACTAACTTGAATACCACTTTTTATTAAAAAAATTGTTATGTATTCATGATACTTACAAGATAATGATAAATTGTTGAGAGAAAATTGTAAATCATAATTTAACTAAAAAAACAATTATTTCATATTGTGTATAAAGACACTTCTCACACGAGAGGTACTAGGAGTAATTACATCTATTTTTTCACCCCTAAATCTCAAAAGTCTTAAAGTTAAAAATGTCTAAAGTGTTCAAGACATTCTAGAGTGAGTGTGAACCTAAGGTGACAAAGGGGGTTGTCCATATTTATTGGATGTGATTGAGCCAAAGCTTTGAAGCTTAATCATCATATGCTAGAGAACATAAAAAAGTCAGGATTAAAAGACCTACTTATCTTACTATGATCAACTTACTCAATGTGATCAATTGGCCTATTTGACCAAAAGGTCCAACCCCTCTCAAGCATCAAACTTGAAAGGCGAGAACATCTGTTGGACAATCCAAAGTTTAAAATTTTTCAAGTGTCAGAACATGAAAGGCTAAACACTTATTATACTTGATTAATAAATATACTTGATGTGATGATTTACAACTCTTTAAACATTAAGCCAAAAAAACATGAACACTTATTATATTTAAAAGACCTAGTTGGTGTGACTAACAAATATTAATCAAATAATTATGTGTAAATGATTTTTCTTATTTATTTACAAAGTATTTAATAAATTTGGATTGTCAAATACTAAATTCTAAATTAAGAATAAAAGTTTAGTCAAATGATTAATTATATAAATCGTAATAATTCAATTCCTCACTTCAAAAAGGTTGAATGTATAAAAGCATAATTACTCTTTATTTTAAAACATGTCATGATTATGGAATATGATTTTTATATATACACACATACACTAATCAATTGGTAAATCATAACTTGGAATAATATATATATATATAGGGGTGCAAGTGTGCAACTACAACAACTAATCTAACTAGGGCACCCTTGCCTAACAACCCAATTTCATGTTTGTCCTCCGGAACATCTCAGATTCCACGTACACGGACTTATCGATATATTTTATTTTATTAAACATAAAAAATGAAGAAAAAAAAGTCATCTGCAACTAAAATTACTTCCTTGATCACTGCAATGAGCCTGAACTTTCCTAAAGGCTTCTTTCATAAAAATAGGCTACTTCAATTCAGTGCTCAAAAACTCAAAAGCCACCGTATTGAAACTGGCTAGCTCCATAATTTCTCAAGTACTGTTCTGCTCCCACTGTTACATCGTCTTGCTCTTCATGCAATCGCAACTCTTCAATCTACACGATGAACACAGAATTATATCAACACCCCTTCAACTACGTAATCAACAATGTGCTCCCTATTGTCACTGTAAGAATAGTTAAATATCCTAATTAATTACATCCAGTTTCCACTGATATTTACAGAAAAAGAAAATTGAGAAGTAAAATAAATTGATCTTCTCATATACATTAAAATTAAATTATGTATGCAAACTTTTAGAGAAATTAGATGATAATTTTTTTAAAAAAATGCATATTTTTTATCTTGTTATTTTACCAGCTTTAATTCATTTTTGCTAATTAAAATCGAGAAAACAACAAAGTTACTAGTGATATTTACCCAGAAATCGACATCATCTTCATCTCGGGTAGAACATGAAACCTTGAGAGTCTCGCTGGACTCGTCGTTGCGGGCAAATCTGCCACGAATGCGTGGTCGATTATCTGCTAGTGTTTTTCGGCATGCATACTGGTAACCACATAAAAACAAAAATTCAGACACCTTTAATTCTTTTCCCCCTACTATTACTTCTCTTAATAACACATATTTACGCAGCTTGTATTTCATTTCATGCATTGAACCACAAGAAATAGTACTTTTTGATTTGTTACTCTTTCCTTAATTACCTTAATGGTTTTGTTGAAGTTCCTCTGGTTTCTCTTGGCTCTGTATTTAGAAATTCTTTCTTTTCTTTCCTCCGCACTGTAACGCCCTACTTTGAAGTTCGATTCCTTCAACAAATAAAACAAGCTTCAATCAAACCAACTTTTAAAGAAAAATTATACAAATAAAAATAACAAGCAAATTAGAATAATTACTGTATCATGATGTTTATTAACAGACAATAATGAGATACAACAATTCACTCTCTTATAACCTAACGATGAATCAAGGCTTAAATTATCATTAGAAGAACTATAACATTTAATATCTGACATTCATTCGAACAAGATTGTTTTTGAAAGAAAATATAATTTATAATAAAAAAAGAAGAGTTGTTGGGGTGTTATTATTTTTACCTGCAAATCGCCTGTGCTGCAAACCCTTCTCATTTGTCCACCAAAGACAGTGTTGTCTTCAGGGGAACTCATCTCATGCCTTTGAAATTTTGGAGAATCCTCGCGAGGGTCACTGTAAGCTGGTTTCCCTTCGTATGAGTTGCTGCTGAAGCTCCTCTGCATGTACTTGGAAAAATTCTCAGCACCACTATAACTGTGAGGAAGGAGTTGCTGACTGTATGCATAATCACCACCCATTTGGCATTCCTCAGTTTTCATTTCTGACCCATCAAAAGCTGAGAAACTCCCAAATTCATTTGCCAAGTTTTGGCCATTTGACAGAGACTGCAAGCGGTTAGCATGATAAAGACTAAGGCTTTCCAAGTGGGAACTTGGAGGGGAGAAAGAGAAAAAAGAAGGGGAAAATGGGTCGAGAGCGTTAGAAAGAGCATTATTATTGCAATTCTCTTGAGAATTGGCAAAGAAAGGAAAAGATTCTGAGATTAAAGGAAGGTCTCTAACTCCATCAGAGGAAACCAAGTCTGAGTTTGAATGTGAGTATAAGGTAGTGTCAAAAGCATAGAGATCAGAAGACATAGAGAGACAAATTTCCTAAGAGATCAATTCAACCTCTGAAATTAATCAGCACACAGAAAATGGTTATTGAAACAACTCAGTATTTTTTTTTTCTTTTGGTTGGTGACGGATGCTGTTTTGTCTTATGTATTTGTTTTGTTTTCTGAGAGTACAATTCGAGCTTTGAACGATCAAATAGAAGGCATTGAACAACACTGACAAAGTTTCTCTCTTTAACGACGACGCCGCAGATTGATCATAGTTGAGAGTACTGCATCCCTTATTTATAACAAGGAAATGCTAAAAGCAGTAAGCTACACCCTTTTTTTTTTACAACTTATTTCTATCTGAGACCATCTTCAATCTTTTTTTTTTTTTTTACCTGAAGAAAATAACAGAGTTTTATAACACGCAATCAACCCAACTAAATCTCTTGCTAGACCATCTTCAATCTAACAAGTAAAACTAAAATTAAACAATTTCTTAGAAAAATGACAACCCTGTCTTAATTGCAATAATTACTTTTTATGAGATTGTTTAACTCATTTTACTTTAGTAAAACAGGTCACACAATTACATATTACTTTTTATATAATTCAACAACTTTTTTTTTTCTTTAATTCAACAACTTAAATTTTTTTAGCTAAATAAGCTTAACAAATAACCTTACATCCTTATATTTTAGTAACAATGATTTTTATTTTATAAGTGATCTCATAATATATATATTTTTATAATTTTTGAATGACCTTAAACACCGGTGTTTAAATAAGCATCTGATGCTTAATAGGAGTTTGCCTCCAATGGTTGAATCATGAATGCTTAACAAAGACTCATTCTTAACAAGAATATCACCCTTTTAAGAATTCCGATAGAGATGGTCTGAGGCTTAGTTTTATCAAGGGTTTTTTTTACAGCAAATCATCCTTGAAACTTTGTCATTTTCTCCTTTCGTAGACGTTTTAGTATTTCTCTTTATGGTATATGTTTAGTATTTCTCTTTTGTTCTTGGCTTAGCATTTCGCTTCCTTCTTTCTAATGTACCACATTTTTATGGTAAACGTTTAGTTCTAAATTCTCCAAGGTCGCTTGGTGGACCCTTTTTAAATTCAACCATTCACCACGAAATAATTAACGAGCGGAATATACGAACTTTTACGTGCACGAATATTTTGAATTAAATAATAATAAATAAATAAATAAAACATTATGATTTTTTTACGAAATACAGTTCGTGCCCACTTAAGTAAAACATTTTCTTTCAAATTAGTAATTTCTGTTTTAAATTACCCCCCTCTCCTCGAAATTACTGACTTTTTTATTTTCTAAGTTGGGTGTGGGGTGTAGAACTTTTTCTCTCTCTTTTCAACGGTGTTTTAGTTTTTAAAAAATTTCATTTTCATTTATAGTCATAAGTTTTAAAAGTATTTGTAATTATTCTTTACTCAGTAAATTTCCTGTAATAGAATGACAGTAGTCATCAATAGAATTTCTTACAGGTTACATTATTTTTAGCTCGCCTTAGCTCGTTGGCCTATTGGTCAAGGCTAAATTGACCCATATTTTTTTAAAATTAATAATAATAATAATAATAATTTTTAATGCTCTATTTGGCTTGCTTGACTCACCGAATTAGGACAAAATGAACCAGTTCTATTTGAGCTTTCAATTTTAAAGTCCGGTCCAATCTGGTTTATCAACTATCAGGTAGATTTTAACGACTCTAACCAACGAGAACTTTACCATAAAATAAGCTAGAATATTATTGCATTTTATAAGATTTATGAAGTAAAAGAAGATAAAATTTTGCACTGAAAATTATAAGTTTGATCTTTCTTATATGAATTAAAAGCATGACAAATTTGGGGGGAAAACATTTTTTAAAAATAAAATAAAAGAAGAAGAGAGAGAGTGAAAATTTTAAAATGAAAGTGAAAGTTAACTTTGTAGAGAGTGACAGAGAGTTAAGAAGAAAATGAAATGTGGAGAAGCAGGATAATTAATTAATAAAATTCTAAGATAATAGTGTTTAACAAAAAGTGTAAATTAAAATAGGATATCCCCATTATAATGGTTAATTTGTTATATATTTTATATTGTAGATATTATTTTTTTAAGTATTTTCACATGATTTCAATTTTGATGTAGAGTTGTTAATCAATCGGAAATAATTTTATGCAAGACTTTAAAGTAGTAATTAGATCACATTGTAAGAAAAATTATACTGTGAGATTTATTTTTTTCTTAGACTGAGATATATTCTTTTCATTTTTATTTTCTTACAACAAAATCATAATCCTGTGTATGAAAATCCATAAGTCCAAAGAGGAGGATGCTATTAAACTTGAATTTGAAAAGTAAGTATAGTAAATTAATTTGAGATGTGATGAAATAAAGTAAAATATATATATATATATATATATATATATATATATATATATATATATATATATATATATATATATATATATATATATATATATATATATATATTATCATTGTTTAAATATTTTTGTATCGTAAATTTTTTTTGACTGAATTTTTGTATCGTATCTCATCATGTTTTATGGGAAATAAGCATTAAATAAATAGAGTGAAAGTAAAATACAGCGCATTGGATTAGTTAACAATTCAAATAATAATTAATATACTAATATCCTTTTATTTCACCCTATTAAAATGAATCTAAAGTCTAAACATGACTTCACGAGTCATTTTCATTTTTCGCAACAAAGAACAACGTGCTAATATAGGATGACTAATACACACAACAATCATAGTAAACACTAATTATGTAATAATTGTAAAATTAGAGTTAATTTGATAGTCTATTTTGATTAAGAATGATTATAATTTCTTCACTTTATTATTATTTTTAATGAAGAAATTAATATCTTTCTAATTTTTTATTAGCAGAAGTCAAAAGAAAAAAAATTTAAGTATTTTAGAGATAAATTGATGCAAAAATGGAAAGAAAAAACCTTGAAGAAAGTTAAAGATTGAGACAGTTCGCTTAACGCACAAGACATGCTCAACGCGTTTTCTCGTTTAGCAGTCACCTCGTACTCAAACGCAAAAAAGGCACACGAAGAAGCCAAAAGACGGGCTTAGCGCGACCTTTCGCGCTAAGCACGAGATCACATGAAAATTAAGCTACCTTAGACTTATAAAAGAAGTATAAAGCAAAAGGAGAGAGAGACTAATCCCTAAAGTGTAAAATATTTCATGAGTATCTCAAATAAGAGAAATCCTTTATTTATGTCCATTATCCTTTCTCTTCCTCTATCCATCCCTCTTCTTCTACACACATCAGTCCCTAAAGTGTAAAATATCTCATGACAATGAGAGACTAAATTTCCATTATTGAAAGCCTAGCAATCAAATGCTCTTGTAATGTAATCTTTCCTTATTGTCTATTTAATACAATGCCAATTTTTGTTGTTTTTTTTTTGTGCTTTATTGTTATTGTGTGAGTTAATCATGCATGCATTTATTTTAGGGGTTATAATTTGGGAAATGATAATTGCCAAAGAATTGAGAAATGACATCTAAATGAAATCATTGCTAGGGATATAGTGAGTTTATTTTGTCTCTGCATACATCTTCATCCTTCATGTAATTTACTATTATATCTTTGCAAAGTGATTTGGGAGACAATATGTATAAATTAGGTTTTTCATCGAGTATCTGAGTAGATATAAGTGAAAATTGAAATAATATTAAACAGAGTTAACATTCTGTAACATAAACAATTCAAATGATAGCTGATTTTCTTTTTTATAAACTAGTAATCATGTATTTTTTGAAAATCGGTGGAATCTAACAATAACAAATTTTTAAATAAAAGTTACAACATCATTGTTTTAAACATTTTGTAGGGGAATGTATAATTTTTCCATTTAATATAATTTCAATGTTAATACAAGCATACCCTAAACAATCAAAGACGATGATGATGACATAATTGTTTTTTTAAGGTTCACTCAAATTTCAATATAGAGAGTGACTTCAATCACTTATTTAAGGCCCAAGTCTCACCGCATCTGTATTCATGAATATTTGTGAATAAAACTCGTCATAAATAAATGATAAATATTTTAAATGGATATCACCCATAAATATAAGTATTTTTTACTTGTTTGTTAATGGATTAGGTACGAATATCATAGTATCCTAGAAAGAATATGTTTATATATATATATATATAAAGAAATAATCTTAATTTCTAAATTTAAGCAAAGCCTTTAGTCACACACTCACACGATTAGTCTCTTGTCCTTCACCCTCTCAACAATCAACAACACCTCAGCCTCCATTACTCTCTTCTTCGGCCCTAAAGTCTCAACTCTCACGCCGTCAACCCCTCACCCCCTTAGACGCGAAGGAAAGGATTGCCTATATCCGTATCCAATCCTATTCATTATCATTCCGACACCTTACAAACAATTTTCTTTCTATATGCCTATCCAATTTATATATGCACATCTGCTAATAACTCTCCAGCCCTTGCCAAATTTGGGTATATCTTGGGCGATTTTTCTTTTGGCTCAATCCAACGTTTTATTACTTAACTATCTTCATTTTGAAATTTTTATCACCTAATTTTTTCCTGCAAATTTTATTATTCGATTTTTTTAGTTTCTGGCCATTTATAAAATGTTTTAAGTATTTGTTTAACCTAAATGTTGATGCTTTTTTTACATTTTTAATCATTGTTACAAACGGACCTTGAGAAACTATCTTCTTTGAAAAAATATTTAAAGCGGTAAGCAAATGCTTTTTTATTTTTAAATATCTTATCATATAAACTTAAACATTTAAATGTTTGTTTATAAAAAAAATATGAACATTTAGTCAAGTTTTAAAAATTAGTTTATACAATTGGCCAAAGTTTTTCAAGTTATTGTAGCTGGTTGATGTGAAAGTAATTAATACAATTTAAAAAGAAGGATCGATTAAAAATGTAATCAAGATTTTAATAATAAATAAAATTTATTTATATATTTAATTATTTTTTAGTGTATAATAGTTGTATTAGGATTTGAATCTAGAACCTATGTAAATTATTCTAATCCCTACCACTAGACCTACATTAGTATGTTTTATAAAGAGAAACAAATATAAGAAAATATGAATATATTGTTAGTTTACAACATTATTATTTTATGTAAGAAAAATATTATGTTTTAAGTTAAATTACTCATTTAGTTTCTATAGTGTTAAAGTGTTTATTTTAGTCTATATAATTTATATTTTAATTCTCTTTTAGTCTTTATAGTTTAAAAAAAAGTTTGTATTTTAATTTTATTTTAATCTTTGAAAGTGATTTTTTTAATCCCTATAATTTGTATTTTAATTACCTTTTAATTTTTACTACAAAAAAATATGTAAAAATAATTAGCTACAAATTAATTATAAATTATCAACTATTTTATTTATTACAAATTATCTTGTGATAAATTAGTTATGAATTTAGTTGTTAATATTTTTGTAGTTAATTATAATTGATAATATTACTCATGTTTTGATGGTAAAGACTAAAAGGGAATTAAAATATAAAGTATATGAACTAAACAAATCACTTTCAAACCGTAGGAATTAAAAAAAATTAAAATACAAAGAATAAAAAAATTATTCTCAAAGTACAAGACTAAAAGATAATTAAATTGTGAATTATTGAGACTAAAAAAAATCATTTTAAAACTATAAAAATTAAAAGATACGAAATCTATATTTTATATTATTAGTGTAAATTTTTTATATTACCCACCATATTCCATAGAATTATCGACCGATCAAAATAACTTTTTGTATAATTTTAAATAATTATTATAAAACAATAAATTTATGCAGTACTATGACAATTTGTGTTTAAATAATATATTTAGACATCTTAACGTCTTAAAACCGAAAAAACAATCAGAACAAGTAGCCTTTCAATTTCGGCGGCGCTCGTTACGAGAAATTCAACACCCTTTCATTCAAATCAAAGGCAACTCTGTTCTCGGTCAAACCAATGTTTAGGGATATATATATATATATATATATATATATATATATATATATATATATATATATATATATATATATATATATTCTTTGAGATAAATTTTAAATAAAGATCTAAAAAATGATAACTTCTAAATTCAAAGTCATAAATTATTTTTATTTTATTTTATTGAAATCGTAAAATAATTTATAATTTTTAAATTTTTTAAATAAATAGTAAATTATTGAAAATCATAAATAATTTTATTTAAATTATTATTATTTTTAGTTTTATTTAATATTTTTATCTATTGTTTTATTTCATATTTTTTTTATATATTTTTCATATTGTTTTTATTTAATATTTTCTATATTTCTTTCCTAATGTCAAGAATTTTCTGTGCTAATTGTAGTATATTTCAACAAGTTCGACTTTAAAGTCATATACATATAGTCACAATTTTATTTTATTAGTGCTTCATTTATATAAAAAATATTAAATAAAATAATATAAAAAATATTAAATAAAGTAATATATATAAATATAAAAAATATTAAATAAAACTAAAACTAAAAGTATTAATTTAAATAAAAAATATACTACTTTGTATATTCTTCTTAGTTTTATTTATTATTTTATATATATTTTTATATTTTTTAATTTTTTGTATAATTTTATTTAATATATTTTTTATAAATGAAACACTAATAAAATAAAACCTAGTTATATGTACTAATTTAAAAGTTGGACTTGTTAGAATATACTATAATTAAGAAAAAAAAATCCTTAACATTAGATAAAAATATAGAAAATAATAAATAAAATATAAAAAATAAAAAATCTAAATATTAAATAAAAAATATACAAAAAATATAAAAATATAAAAAAATATTAAATATTAAATATAACTAAAATAAAATCATTTATAACTTTAAAGTCATAAATAATTTATGACTTTAAAATTTAATTTAAAAAAATAATTAAGAAGTTGTAAATTTAGTAGGGAAAAAAAATAAAAATTGTTAAATAACCTACGACTTACCTTTTTTTTAATATTTATTTAAAATTTATAGTCGATAATTTACAAAAACAATTTCCTTAAAGGGTGTTTCCGCCCGCTGCACACCTAATTTTTTTTAAAACACTCATTTATTATTTTTAAGCATAACTTTATAAGGGGGGAAATGTAAATAGTTCAATAATTTTTTTTAGGCTGTTATCAAATTAGATTTTATATTAATATATAATAATCAGTAAAAAAAATTAATATATAATAAATTATAAATTTGTTAAATTTTATACTATCTCCTAAATTTCACCTATTATATTTTATATTAGTTAATAATATATATATATATATTTTACATTAACAATACAGAAAATTATACTCTTTGTATAATAAGTTTATATTTGATATTATTGCAAGGATTTTATACCATAAGCTACATAAAATAATTTTGTATATAATTTTAAAATCATAATTAAAAAGTAAATAAATTTTAATTATATAATAATACATGATTAAATAGTAATAAAGAAAAATTTATACAATCAATGCCTTTCAGTTATTTTTTCCTTTAATTTTTAATTACATATTTTATTTATTATACAACTTTTTTTGGGAAAGTGGGAACAGAAAAAAAAACTAATTGAAATTAAAATATATTAAAAGTATAAATTCTTTATATTATTATCTAATTGAATGGATAAGGTATGAGGAGGATGATTGTGCATCGTATTACTCTTGTATATACAAAGAAGATTTTTAAACTCGAACCTGAACTCATAATTAACTGGTCATTAAGACATAATCTTATAATATCTTTATCTAATCATAAAAAGTTATTAATTTTAAATATCAAAGTTACTTTTTCAGTAAAAAAATAAAAATTACTTTTATATACTTTTGTATCAATACTTTTTTTTTTCTCTTTGGTGAATTGATATTTGATTTGATAATGAGATTTTTTTTTTGTTAAAAAAAAAAGTAAATAAGAATGCGATGTGGCGAATAATTAATGCGGGTCAGCTATCAGTAACGGATCAATCAAGTAATGAACACAGATTAGACCAATAGGAGTTGGCTGCTTTAAAGTTCAACGCCTAAAACCCAAAAGCAGGGGAATTCTTCTTTTACACATTCAGTTCATTTCCTTATTTTCTCAACAAAACAACCGAGAGTTCGTCATATCTGTATCTGTATATATACCTATACCTATACCTATATCGTATCCGCATTTCCGAAAGGATATATCTTATTTAGGGTTTTTGTGACTGTGCTCCACAACCGAGTCGCCATGGCGTCGCAGGAGAGTATCGAAAAGATGCAGGCACGGCAGAATTACCGGAATTTATGGCACACCGATCTCATGAGATCCATTCAGGCCGATACTCCTTGTAACGACACTCTCTCACACACTTTTTCAATTTTCGCTTTCTATTTTTACACTGACATCGTTTCTGATTTTGCGCAGATTGTTGCCTCGCGTTGTGGTGGTATGTGATCTGGAACTTTCTCTCACTGTAGCGATGTTTTTTTTTGTCAATTCTTGTTCTGCAGATCTGATGATTGTTCTTTTTAGTCTGAAATTTTGTTCGTTTGGACGAGGAATCGAATCTTTCATTTTCAGTTTCGATGTTTATCGTTTTCGAGTTATAGATCTCGGATTAACGAAGTAATTTGAGACTCTGCTTAAAGAAGGGGTTTCTGCGCTCTGTTCAAATTGATTGGTGTTATTATTCGTTTAATTATGCATTCTATATTATCTGTAGATCTGAGGAAGAAAAGGTGAAAAACATGCATATTCATATTGTAGTGTATAGACAAGTTATGCTTATTCCGGGTGGTTTAAGGTTTACTGAATTGTCAAGGGGTTGGTGAATGTAAATTAACAATGGCGGGTCTCTGGCTCTGTCTGTGGGGACAATAATATCTTGGATAGTAGGTTATGAGTGTTGAAGGAATCTGGTCTCTGACTCTGTCAGTATCGTATTCTGAGTGAACAGAGTGTGATGGTGTTTAACAAAGTGATACGGCAAATATCTGATACTATCTCGAATGATAAATATTGAGGTCTTTATTTTGATTGTGAATTGTTGGAAACTAGTTTGTATACCTAAGAAAACTACATTGCAGTGATATTTTGAGGATCTGCTGTGTCTGTCACTGCTTTCTGCAATATGTAATTTAATTTTCTATTGTTCCATTTATAGTGCACCATGTGTGTCTTACCTTCTTCGCAAACGAGCTCTCTATGATGATATGTCAAGGTAATTGATACTATTTCTGTTTTCCCAAGATTCCAAAATGATTTACATAGTCTGTATGTGTGATATATCTGTCGTATAATTTGTTCCAGGTACACATGTTGTGCTGGCTACATGCCTTGCAGTGGTAGGTGTGGAGAAAGTAAATGTCCTGAATTTTGCCTTTGCACTGAGGTATAAAAATGTGAACTTGTTTTCTTTACTTTAATATGGCTAGGGTATGAATTAATGAAAAAGAAAAATGCATGTGCAGGATTTTATGGTTAGGCTAGTAAATTGTTTCCAACGTTTGAGATTAGGCTTGTTACTGCTGTTATTGTTGTTGTGTTTGAAATCATGACTGAAATTTGATAAAAATGGTTAACTCTTAATGGTGAGGGATGAATGGTGGGTTAAAACTTAAAATGTTTAACCATCAAAGCAAAATCTTTGGATCTCTCCTTGGAATGTGGTGAAGGTAGGCACTAGACAGATTTTAGATGCCATCCAAGTAGCAAAATGAGGTAGTTGAAGATTTAAGGTTAAATTAGTCTATATGTCCCTATACTAATTGTCCCTATACTAATTGGGAATTTTCAATTGAAGTGTGTTATAAGTTTCTGACCCTAGGCTGGATGTGAGGACCCATTGAAATTTTCAAAATTAAAGGGGACTCAAATAATCAAATCAAAATACAACTCAAAATTTCTGAACATTGTTTTACATAGAAATGTCAGTATTCAAAATGGAGAATGTTGACCAAAGGGTGTCTTTTCACCTGTTTGTCTTTGTTAATGATGAACTGAAATCTTTTTTTTTTCATGGTCAAACAAAAGAGGACTTAGGAAGGTAGTTGTGCTAAGTATGCTGTTGATTTCATTTATTAAGTTGAGCCGTAATTGTAACTGTTCCTTTCATTTTAAGTTTTTCATTTATTTCATTTATTGGCTATCAGGAAATAGCATTTGAGCAAATTATAAATTGTTATTTGTAAGTAATAAAGAGCACGCAGGATTCCTTTGGAGCTGGTTTTCTGGGTCTTGAATTTTCTGTGGTTTTGTAGCATGCTTTATTTATACCTATGTGTCGCTGTTTCAGGTTTTCCTCTGCTTTGGAAATTCAGTCGCCTCAACTCGCTTTCTATTGCAAGATGAATTTAACATTCAAACTACGCAATGTGATAATTGCATTATTGTACTCTCTCTCTCCCTCCCTCTATCTGCTTTACACTTGCATTCACCACCAGATACATATGCAAATGCTTTTTTTTTTTTTTTCCAAATGATATTCTGTTAATTACATGTAATTCTTTTGTTTAGGGTTTCATGTTTTGCCTTCAACAAATTGCATGTATATTCTCTATTGTTGCCATGATTGTGGGAAGCGATGAAATTCAAGAGGCTTCTCAGTTGCTGTCTTGTTTGGCTGACTTTGTGTACTGCACGTAAGGCTTCCTCTTCTGTCCGAGTCAAAATTAATTGTTCACACTTTCTAGAAGAAGGAGTTTGTACTAATTTTATTATTCCTTTTATCTGTAGGGTCTGTGCATGCATGCAGGTAAGTTTGTTTAATTATTTCTGAAATGGTTAATCAATATGGTGTATGCATGATAATTATCACTTATGCAAATTTTGTTTGCAGACTCAGCACAAGATTGAGATGGACAAGCGAGACGGGAAATTTGGACCCCAACCAGCAATGGCAGTGCCTCCTATGCAGCAGATGTCACGCATTGATCAACAAGTTCCTCCTTCGGTTGGGTATGCACCACAACCAGCTTATGGACAGCCTGCTCAAGGATATCCTGCTCCGGGTTATCCTCCTACTGGTTACCCCCCTGCTGCTTATCCTCCACCAGGATATCCCCCTTCTGGCTACCCTAAGTGATTGGTCTACAGCGCACCAATTGATCGTGCTTCATAGAACAAGGGAACATGTTTGTGGTGAAATACAACAGTTCGATTGATTAATTAATTTCCATTAGTCTTATAATTCGTGAATTAACCTTATAATCCCTATCGTGATGTCCATTCTGATACTTCGACTTCTGTTTGTATATTGTTCCCGTTGGTGTTCATACATAGTTCACATGTTTCGCTTGTTATGTGCAAATACCTGGTGTAATGTGCTGTTCCATTATTTTTTTTCTTTTTTATTTTAAAAACGGTGATTCTATATGTGATGGCCACTGGGCAATTAGCACATTCGTACATGAAAGCCCGTGGACTGACAGTGCAGCCTGGAATTATACAGGCCTGAAGAGTGAAGACAATGTGATGGTACGGTGAGAGTTGTGGTTTAATTCTAATTTATCCTTCCGAACTCATTTGCACTTATATTCTTAGAGTTTATAAATAGGTTAACAGACGGAGGCGAACGACAAACAAATCTCTCACGGTGTTGTGAGAGATTTGTTTGCCATTAGATATTTTTATTTTTAATCTAATAGATGAGTTTTTTTTTTTTTTTTCTTTTTATCTTTTTTTGTTTTTCCTTGTTTTCCTCATGTTACTGAATTGTTCTTGCTTTTCGTCTTCCTCGGGTACCTCCGCTGTCTCCATCAAGGCCACATTCATCTCCACCTCTAGTGGCGACATAAAACCTTGGTAAGAATGGATGAGGTTCAATTTTAACTAGCTCTCACTCAATTTCATTGCGAAGGAGATCGACATGAATGCTAAAACCATGAGAGTGGTGCCAACATGTTCCTGATGTGCAGAATTGACAAATGTGAAATTTTAACACACCCTGAAGCTTATTTACAGTGAGCTCGGAAAAAAACAATGAAAGCTCAAAAATTTCTTCCACCCAAGAAACCTTCACAGCTTTAGAACAAGAAAACGATGAAGTAGAACTAGAAATAGTAATAGTCGCAACAACAGAAGAGGAAAAAGAGAAAGTAACCAAACTCGACCGTAGACCCAAATCTTGACTCGGAGTCAAAGGAACAAGAAAGGGGCAAAGCGTGGAGAGAAAGAGAAGCCTTGCCAGAATGCTTATTGTTGATAAATTTGAGCTTACGCTGCCATTTCCCGTGTCGGCGCGTTAAGAGAGTGAAGGTTTGGTCGCATTGGGACGAAGACCACTACAGTTGGTGTTGGCGGCGACGACGACAACATGGGAGGCTGAGAGAGGAAGGGAAGGTTTGGTTGCGTGACTGAGGAGAGGTTGAGGGTCAAATTGGGAAAGTGAAGAAAAAAAGAAAAAATAAATGAATTTTAGCCATTGATTAAAAATCTAAGGGATCTGACGATGAAAAATTACTTGTAGAAACTTTTGCACCGTGCGAAACTTGCTTACCTTTCTTACGGTAGCCTTCGTCGATATAACAAGCTTACAAGTTCTTTGAAATTTATTAAAGCTTATGTCAAAAAGATTAGAAAAACATGTGGTACAAATTGAACGTATGCGAAAAAATTCCTCCCGAAATCATAAAATAACTCTTTGAACCCCTTTTCTTAGGACAAGAGGGACACGGAAATATCATCTTCACCCTCTTCTATCTCTTGGACTAAAGAAGCAACTTCGAATACCATCCTCAACAACAAAGCTAAAGCTGCCACCTTGTCTCTTAAAACTAAGATATGAGATAGGGTTTTTGACTCACCCCTTTTTCTCCATCTTAAAATCTTTGATAGTTTTGAAATTTCATTATCCATTTTCAATTCTGGAGTTTTTTTTTATCCGTAGGAATAGATTTACAATATTTACATATCTTGTTTAACCAACTAAACAATATCCTCTTGATTTTGGAAACCCCTTTTGAGCCTTCTTTTCACATTTTCCTAACTTTTGAACTTGCCTTTGTTTCAGCAATATAATATAGGTTTTTTCTATGTGCCTTTTTTTTTTTCCTACGTAACCCTTTTTTGCTTCTAACGTTAGTGCCTTCTACGTTGAGTTTGGTTAATGTAAAGGAAATTAAAATGTTCAAATAAAAAACGTAGCTTCTGTGTTCTACCTCTTGTGGGGTTTGTCTTTGTAGATTTAGATTTGATTATCTGTTTGTATTTTTATGGTTTAGGTATCTTTTCTTGATTTTTGTCAAGTTTCTATCTATTTAACTTCTTGCTGTTTGAAGTTTTTGTCTTCTGGAATGATCCTCTTACTGTTAGCGTATGGGAGCGTTCCTATTTGTTATTTGTTTGCACTCCGATTTCAAATAATTTTGAACTTATTTTAATGAGTGAATGAATATTAAAGAAATGCCCAGTTTTCTCTCATGTTGTATTGCAATAAATCTTCTTCCTTGCATCGTCCTTAAAATAGCTGTAAATCAAGTTAAAGGAAAAGAAATAGGAGTGATAGTGGAAAATGACCCTAGGTTGATTGGAATGATAAAATTCATGATTGTAAAGGTGAACGAGTATGAGTTGGGAATAGGTTGTAGATCCACTTTAATAAAGTGAGGTGGACAAACTTAATCAAGAATTTTAATTAGCAAATAGGGTGATCTTATAAGTACAAGTAATTGAAAAAATAAAAGGGCATTCTTTCACGGCAGGTGTGGAAAACAAATTAATCTTAAACGAGATTATTGTAAACAAATTATTACGGCAAGTAAAGGCTTCCGCCAACAGTACCAAACCATCAGCAAACGTCATAAGGGACAGCTTTGGCCCTCTTCTACCCAATCTAATAGGCTTCCAAAATTGATGCTCCACTGCTAGAGATCAAGTGAGGCAGTTTCTCCATGCATAAGGTTGAGGGCTAAAATTAAGGTAAGTTCTATGATTCTATCTCTAATATAATTTTATATTCATCTAATAATTAAATGTCTAATGATTTTTATTTCTAGTTTATTTTTGCATTATCCTAATTCCTAAGGTTGCAAAGTTCAAACAAAAAGGTACTTTATTCTTGTTGGGTTTTTTTCCCCGGAAGATAACATAGGCATAGATTATTGTGCACGAACACCTTCTCGGGATCTAGAAGTGGAAAGAGAAAGAGTTGAAGTTAATGGGTGCACACCAAGGACTCAGGACTAAGGAGTGTTATCTTGAGGATTTAAGTGTGCAAGAAGAATATGAGTGGTTTGAAGACCTAGCAATTGACCCAAAACTTTTATATTGGATCATTTGGATGTCAAGAGGGTGGGGGGGGGGGGGGGTGTTAAAGAATGCATAAGGATAACAAAAGAGGTCGTGTTGCCTCATCAAATTTGTGAGTAGTTTAAGTAATGAAAATACTGATACTATAGTGACAGATTTACTAATTCTCCTACACTTATTCACCTTGGTCCTTGGACATACTCTAGACTTTGAAGTTTGAAGTACAGCTAGACGATATATATTTAAGCAACATACCGTCTTTCTTATTTAAACTTTTCTTGTATGACTTTACACAATTTTATATTGTTTCTATAACTAGATTGTAACTTAAGGAAGAAAACTTAGCACAACAACATTCAAATGTGAGGTGTAATTTGTCTTTCTGGGTTGAATGAGATATATATAGGGGTATGTTATAACAGACTGATCCAATATTTTTGGATGGACTTATTTTATTGGGACGGAATAGACTCTTCAAGGTCCATGAAAGAATCTTCATGGGTGGCTTAAGTGACCAAGGATTCAAGATGCACATGCAGTCGGTTATGCAATTGGCAATCCTAATGGGTTGATTGATTATCACTTCCCATAGTGTGCTAGCCGACCAAGAGGGCTAATGGGTACATTATACATAATCCTGTAGTCTCAAGTGCGTGAGTATGAAGAGACTAAGAGTGAATCTGGTCATTATATGTTTGATCGAGACAGTCAAGAGAGTATATAACTCCATAGTCTAGAGTGCATAAACATGAAGAGACTAAAAGTGAGTTGGGTCATCATGTATCCAACTGAAAGATCAAGAGAGTACACATAAAAATAAATGATATAGGAGCTAAATAACTTCTTTTATTTGATGAGAATGTTAAGAGAGTAATATTAGTGTGCATGAAAAAACCAAAGTTAAAAATGTCCAACAAAGAACCAAATCAAAAAAGTGTTAAGCAAATGGAATGAATGAGAAACATTACCAAAAACCAAATGTGTTATAGTATATCATATAAATTTATTTTTAAATAAAATATATTATTTTAGAATTATTTTTACTTAACTTATCTTGACATAAAACGTATTTTATGTACTTGATATAATAACTATTTATCATAAATATGATAACTTGTTAAAGTACTATTACATAAGCACTTATATTTATACTTTTTTTTTTGTTAATTACTTATAGTTAATTATACTTATAAACCTAAAAGTAATTATATTTTGTCATCTACAAAAGACTAACTCTTCTAAAATTAGCTATACTTTTCTAGATTAGGAGAGAAACTGAGCTGAAGAAATGAAAAGATATATCATTTGGATAATTAGAAATAAAAAGAAAAGTTGATAAATTTCTTTGTTAGTTGATAAGTAAAATGAAATAAAATATATTAAAACATATTTTACTAATTAAAATCTAATTTTTTATTCCACTATTTTTTCTTAATATAGAACTATTCATTATTTTTAATTTTTTGTTATAATTTATTTTTACTGAATGTTATAATTTTTTTAATTTGTAAGAAATTAAAAAAATAGTTTACTTTCCCTCTCCTTATTCCACGCACATATGGATTGGAGACGACTGTTTTTAGGTGGGTTTCATATAAATAACTTCTTCTTTTTTCAAACCTTTGGCTGATCCGAACTGATATAAATAGTTTGGTTCAAAGTATAATATAAATAGTTAACTACTTACTGTAAAAAATACTGTGAAATATTATCATTAGCTTATAGGAAGCAAATCAAAGATTGATGACCCGGATCCGGCGCCAAGAAATCTATAAAGAGCATCACCAACACCATTAAACGACGAAAAAGCTCCCCGACCCACCTTTTTTTTTTATGTTGGTTTTCTCATCTACCATAATCATGTTAAAGCACTAATTATTTGCAGTTGCACCAACGTCACTCTAAGCTTTTTTTCTGATTTTTTCCTATGGTAGTAAAACGAGCCAGCATATCAATTACCATTGTCCTACGTTACCTCCGCGCAGAAACGTTCAAAAGAAATATAAAGAGCTTCCTGTCTTTTTATGACTTAATTTTTGTCCAATCTGTGAAGCCCTCCATCCACATGCCACTCAAGCTCCAAGAATGCTAAGACCTAAAAATTAACTAAAGCAATTAAAGAAATACGTGCAGTGTACTCTTTGAATTTACAGTACCATTTAATAACACCGATGATTAATGAACAAACCATTGCTTGCAAATCCGGAATGGAACAATATTCGATAGATCCTACCAATAAGATATGATAGGGTCCGGTTAATAAATTTATTTATTTATTATTAAAAATGGTTTAGGTGCATTATTATTCTTTTATCACGACTTAGTACATTTTAGTATTTTTTTAAAAATAAAATAATCATTTATTACGTAGTACTAGTACTTTCTAACTAAAGTTGCCAAAACCCTAAACCATGTTACTGTAACAGTTCAAACCAAATAATGCTTCGCGTGCATTCTGTCATTCATGAACTTTCATAGTTTTATACCCGAAATTGGTAAATTCTTCAAAACCAAATTAAACCCTAAAACTGAAAAATGTTTGTTTTACATGATCAATAATTAATAATTTCTCCCACTACTCTCCAGACTCCACACATTTGAATGTAAAATTTGCAACTAAGATGAATCAAAACATAATTAATTTCCAATTATGTTATACAGGTCAAAATATGAGATGAACCAGATCTCCCAATTCTAAAAAAATCCATCATCTAAGAGAAATCGATATACAATTGATAGAGGTCTCTGTATATATACACATACACAAAAAAAAAACCACGAAATCAAAAGAACCTCTTCTGGTTATGGCTTTTGATATCCCTTCCCCAAAAAAGTAAAATAAGGAAATATGAATGATACTAGAAAGGAGCAACATGCGGATATTCAGCGATACCAGAGGCAGCCCAGAGTCTCTCAATAAAAGCACCTTGCATTTCGTCGGGTATAAAGGGCATTCTGCAGAGAGGGCATGTTCTCTGATCGTACCCCATCCAACGGTCCAAACATCCTCGGTGGAATATGTGGCGACAATTCGCCAGCTGTCTGATCTCATCGTTTTCCTCGAACTCGCTCAGACACACCGCGCACGTCTCCGGGGGGTCCACCAGCTCCCGGAACTTCACCACCGGCAGGATTTCCCGGATGAGCGTGGCCGACACGGACTCGAATTCTTCGGGCATTCGGGTTTCGGGCCAGGCGGCAATGTCGGGCTCGAGGAAGTCGTGGAGGCCCATGAAGCGGAGGAGGCTGCAAATCAGCTTCCTGAGGAGGCCCAAGAGGGAGAGGATGTGAAGGAGAAGCTTCGGGAACAGGAGCTCCGAGTACCCCACTGGGAAACCCATCAAAGAGATTTCTTTCTTTCTGCGTCAAGAGAAAATTGGGGAAAGTGAACAAGAACAAGCTGCGTTATATAGATACATGGACCTGTACACTACCCTTTTTTTCACCTTGGCCTCACCCTCTTCCCATCCGTAATCAATTTTTTTTTTTTTGGAAAATGTCATTCTTATTTTTAAGATTATAAATGAATCAACTATGCATCTTTTTTTAATTTATGGTTTTTTTTTTATTGATATATGCATATTTCACTTAAATGTAAAATACTAGTACGATAGTTGTGATTTAAAGGTCATTGAGGATGTGAAGTTGTTAATTGCTAATCTCAAATTTGAGTCTTGAGTATAAATATGTATTAAAACAAATGTGATTTGAAGAATTTTTTTTGGATTTATTGTATTTTGTTTTCTTTTTTAAGTGTAATTTGCTTATCGTCAATTTTTTGTTTTTTGTTCGAAAAGGGATTGATTATAGCAAAGCTAATCTTTTACTTATATAGAAGTAGTATTAAATATTAATCATTTTTTGTCTTAAGCTTTCCGTCCAACAAGAAAAAATATTTTTATCAAATATCAAATTTAGATATTTAAATTTAACACATTAAATATTTATGTTTAATTACTTCTGAATTTTATGTAACTAGATAGTAATTTAATAGAGTCAAAATACAGTTAGTACTTAATCACTTTTGGTGGAAGTGGCAATTAGAGTTGAAGCGATAGTGACTAAAAAACTTACGACTAACGCAGTCACCGGTTTCAATAAACGCACATATCCTTATTGAAGAATGATGATGGTGGAGAGATTTTATTCGGAAAACATTGCAGCCACTTGATTCATTCATTCCCTTTGCCTAATTTTGTTTAAACTGTAGGCATGCGTGAAAAGCGTAAGAAATGGAGCTTACCTATGTAAAGCAGCAAGGAAATCGATAAAGCAGACTCACGTCACATAATGGTTCATAAACTGCCGTTTGAATTAGGGAATGGGTTCCATTTTGTATTATGAGTGGAACATGCTGTCAACGGGTTCTATTAATGAAATTAAGCAACGACTTAGATTGATTCCTATGCAATGTTATCTTAATTTCCAACGTCAATTGGAGCCGCTCTGCTTGGTTTCTAATCTCACTTAGTCTTCATGATATGGTGAGATGTCTATGTTTCAATTTTGTGAATCTTTAAGGACCAGGTTTATTAATAAATAAAAGGTTTTATCAATAGCTTAACAGTGCCCTATCTTCCATTTTTATCTACATCGTCAGAGTGAGCTCATATCAAGCTTAAATGCACGAGTTTTATTAGTTGGAGTACACATCTTAAAATTATTCTAAAGAAACAACCTACGATTCTATTTTTAAATGTTCAGAAAACATTTTCCTAATTAAATGTATTTAGACTAAACTTTTCAATTTTCAATTTTGTTGTGAGTGTTTGATACTGTCTTTATCAATTTTTGGAGTAATTGAGAGGAGTAAATTCCAGAAAAATTTATATCTTTGCAACTTTATCTCACACTTAACGAAGGATGTGTCTGTAACATCACTTTTTCCTTTTGTTTTGGAAAAAGCATTAAATGTTGGTTGAGGTTTCTTTTTATTTATGAATCTGAATATGATTAAATAAATAAATACAAGCAAATTTAACTTAACACTCAAATGTCATTAATTAATATCATGGATGAAGAATTCATAAAGAGGAGAGGAGGGTGTTGAAATGTCCCATTCGTATATGTACATGAAAGTGAGAAATTAATAAGGATAGTAAGAGGTTCCACCAGTGATCCCCATTGGAAGGCCACTAAAGAAGCTAGACACCGGCATGGATGAAACAGCAACAAACCAAAGATGGTGCCTTTTCTTTCTTTAATCAACACATCACCATTCATGGAGTCCCTGTCCCATCTTGATTGGCGTGCATTACCTACATATTTTTCAGCTAACCTTAATTTCTAGCTTATCATGCATGTTTCAACCATATTACTATCCTTTTCTTTCTTTATTAGCTCCCTCTCTCCGGAACGTGATTTTCACCTCACCAGGAGACATTTTAATTTAACATTTACTACTTTATAAAATACTATAAAAATATATAACAAGTTTTTTATTTTTAACGAGATGAGTTAGCAATTTAATGTTGCCCTTGCGAGGTGGGGAGTGGGAGAAGCATGTTGGTCTAATAAGCAAATGAATATAGCATCCAATAATTGAAGCTAGCTAAGCTAGAAGGGTGGGGGGCCAGTTCACACAACTTGAGTTTCGTTTTCGTTTAATTTCCATATGCGTTATAGCATGTTTCAAAATCGCAAATAGCGTTGAAATTGAGGCACCGAATCCAAAACATTTGATGGTGGGAAGACCAATTATGAGCTAAAGATAAAACCCGTGAAAGCAGTAATATCGTTGGTCTTTGGGGTCACCTACGTCAACAAACTTGTCGCCCGATGTTGATAATCATGGGGAGAGCCTTAGACCTTTCTCCATCACTATTATCTTTTCACACATTAGATTAGAAGATAGACTTGTTACAAATGTGTTTTTGAGAATTTTAATTTTAAAATATAAAATAAATAAGGAAGCATTTTTTTTCAGAGAGAAGTATTCAGAAATGAATTTTTGCACAACTTCTATAGTAATGTATTGATTATTTGATGTCACAAAAAAGTATTATTATGATATTCTTATATATAAAAAAATTATTTTATCAAATTTTTGTAATTAAAAATATAATTACGATTAATTGACTTATTTTCACAGTTTTTACCATAATTTTACTTCGCTTGATAAGCATGCATGTTTGAATTTTTTTAAAAAAAATAACTTTGATCGTATAAAATAAAACATACATCAAATAACTGATATTCAAAACGAAGAAAACAATTTTTATATATAGTATAAAAGAAGTTGCTAATTTTCACAATGTCCCTTTGTTTGAGTTTTTTTTTGTTACTCTTTTTTACATGCTTATTATTCCTTTTTTTCTCGATCTCACACATATGTATATGTCTCTTACCCCGGTCCCTCTTAAATTTATGCTGGGAACTTCCCGTTCTCTCTCATTACATCGCAATTTGAAATGTACAAAATACCTAAAAAAAACACCGAATTATGACTAGAACCAAAAATACAGGCAGCTATTCAAAAGAACACTCAATTCAAGGACTGAAAATGTTTTGTAAGCTTTTGCATTTGGTTGGCCCTTTATTGGTGCTTCTGCTTAATGCAATTGATTACACCACGCAAAGTTACTTAATCAGATACTACGTACTACTGAATCAGAATGTACAACTTGCTACCCTTAATTCAGTATCCAATTCAATATCAAAGTTAGTGATCAGTGTAAGAGATATGTGTTTTTTATTTTTTGGATGGCGAGTGTAAGAGATGTGTAACTCAAACACCAACTATAATTCATTCATCCAAAAAAAAAATAAAAAATCCAATAACAATCCTTGACAACGTGAAATTAAAGGATAAAAATATGCAAGTGAGAGACTTCAGACTAGCTAGCATGCGCATAAGAGAGGGAAAAGAACGAACTCATAACTGGGAAAAAAGTTAAAAGTACAAACACTGAAACCCACTATATAAAGCTATTTGAACAAAAACAAATTATTTAAAATATAACGTAAAACATAGTGATAAAAATATATGATAAGATATTCTATCAGTATTATTAGTTTGACTAATCAGTTTGTATTTGATAAAATATATTATCAAAATATATGATAAAATATTTTATCGGTATTTTTAGTCTAGCTAATCAGTTTGTATTTGATAGAATATATTATCAGAATATAAGATAAGATATTCTATCATTATCTTAAGTTATCTTTAAGTTTGTAATTTTTTATTTAAGCTAATGATGCTTAACAAAAGGGGAGAGAAAAATAATTTTTCCCTCATCCCTTGAGCTAGCTTTTGGGGTTGAGTTATGTCTCTCACATTATTCATTCTGAGATGGTGTCAGAGCCCTAGCGCCTTTCCTTGGCTTTCACACACAGGCCCTAGCGTCGTTCAGTCCCTTTCTTTTTCTTCTCCATCACCATGTCTCACTCAAACTATATCTTTCACATTGCTCTTGCTATCTCCAATGTCTCAATCATTCTTGAGATGGAAAATGTCCAATACGTGACATGGACTGAACTTTTCAAACCCCGGTGAGCCTTTTTGCTGGCTGTCTCTCTCAAATCACTTCCCTTACCTTACCTTCCCTCCATCTCTTATTTCTTCTTCTCCTCACCGCCATGATGGACAATAAGAGTTCTTTCCATTCGTCTCTTGCGGTTTCCAATATAAAGAACCATATCTCCATCACTCTTGAAATGGAGAATGTCTGTCGAAGAGCTACCTCGTTATTCAACTTGTTTCGGGTCTCACAAGTGCATATCGAGGTGTAGGACGTTAATTCAGCAGAGTGATCATCAACCTCCATTTTATCAGGCTCGGTCGATGCTCACACTTGAGGAAGCCGGATCGACAATGGTGGCTGCCTCACAATCCATTTATGACTCAAATTTCTCTCTTTCAAACCAACAACAACGTGGGAAGCTCTGGATATCACAAGAATTCTGAAAAAAAAAATAAAAAATTTAGTGGTGGTGGTCTTGGGTCCAAGTTCGAGACAGTCTCAGTGTTCGTCGACCTCTCGCTTCGACTGCGGGGTGTGATAGAATATATGATAAGATATTCTATCAGTATTGTTAGACTAACTAATCAGTTTGTATTTGATAGAATATATTATCAAAATATATGATAAGATATTCTATCGATATTCTTAGCCTAACTAATCAGTTTGTATTTGATAGAATATATTATCAGAATATAAGATAAGATATTCTATCATTATCTTAGTTTAGTTTATCTTTAAGCTTGTAATTCTTTATATAAGCTAATGATGCTTAACGAAAAGGGAGAGAAAAATAATTTTTCCCTCATCCCTTGAGCCAGCTTTTGGGATTGAGTTAGGTCTCTCACATTACACACTCTAAGATGATAGAATATATGATAAGATATTCTATCAGTATTGTTAGCCTAACTAATCAGTTTGTATTTGATATAATATGTTATCAAAATATATGATAAGATATTCTATCGGTATTCTTAGCCTAACTAATCAGTTTGTATTTGATAGAATATATTATCAGAATATAAGATAATATATTCTATCATTATCTTAGTTTATCTTTAATGTGGGATTACTTTTAGCCGATGTGGGACTTGAATTATTTCTAACACACCCCCTCACGCCAAGCACTCCTTGGGCTTGATGTGTGAACAACAAATGGTAGGTATTTGTCACCACAAAGCGAAGGCTAGCGGAAGCGTGGTCCCAGGATCAGAACTGGCTCTGATACCATCTTAGAGTGTGTAATGTGAAAGGTCTAACTCAACCCCAAAAACTAGCTCAAGGGATGAGAGAAAGATTATTTTTCTCTCCCCTCTCGTTAAGCATCATTAGCTTATATAAAGGATTACAAGCTTAAAGATAAACTAAGATAATGATAGAATATCTTATTCTGATAATATATTCTATCAAATACAAACTGATTAGCTAGACTAAGAATACCGATAGAATATCTTATCATATGTTTTGATAATATATTCTATCAAATACAAACTGATTAGTTAGACTAACAATACTGATAGAATATCTTATCATAAGTTACCCAGTTACACCTAAATGTACTCAGGTTAGTGGACCGTACTAGCTGCCAACAATGGTTGACTCATGACTGATTAATGAATTAGGCTTTTCAAATGATCGTCTTCACTCTTCACCCTTCACCCTTCACCATTCTAGACTTGAACTTGGAATTGCATGAGTAATGACCAACCAATTTAATTATTTGGAGACATTCACCTAAATGCCGTCATCAAATATATAGGAGCATACTCTAATTAAAATAAGGAACCATATCTAAGCAGGAAATATCCACATCTGATCATACTGAGGATGAAACTTTAATTCATTGAGTTACAATTCATTTGACATCTAAACAATAACAATGCTAATAAAGATAAATGCTAAAAAAAACTATTAATTTAAATCTATTAAAAATAATAAAATACTGTCTTACATTATATTTAAATTATTTTCTCTCTTGTTTTTTCGTTTTTAATTTTTAACATTTGATTGGAGAGTGTAATAGAAAAAGGGTGTTAGATAGCTTGTTCATAACACTCTTCTAATGCACTAAGAGAAACTAACTCAATCAAATGAGTAACGTATATAAATATTATAAATTTCTTGATAGTTGATACACATATTCCACTGATAAAAAAAATATCCCTTCAATATCAAATTAAAATGATATTTATTATAGTGACAAATAATTACTACTTTATATACTTTCTTTGTTCTTATATATAAAATCGATGTTTGTTCTTTTTTATAAAACTAAATCTATAATATTCCTTCTATTAATTTTTTTTATACTATAAATATTTCTCATTAAAAGAAAAAAAATATTGACACAACAAAATATTAGAAGAGAGAAAAGTATTAATGATAGAGATAATTTAAAAAATATATATAAATTTAAAATAAATTTATTACTATCAACTAAATTAATCACTATCATTAATCTTAATAAATTAAATAATTGAGTCTTATATATAGAAACAGAACAAATAAGAAGAGAATATAATAGAAGACACATTTCTAATATGTGGTTTCAATTAATTTAAACATATATATCATGATATATATGTTTAAAACATTCAATGGTTCAAAGTTAATTTATCCAAAATCATTTGTGCCACACTCTAAACCAAACAGTTGCATACTTGCAAGTATGTTGATTTTTTACAAGAGAAAAGATAAACAAGAAAAAACTAGAATGTAGGGAAACAATATCCCATAGCATCCGCTTGAAGTACGACACATGACTCAACACTACCGACGGAGGTTGTTGAAACAAAACCTAGGTCTCCACACTCTTAGTACCCATCTTAGCTATTTGACACTAATTACTAAACATAGAAAACTTAGAATATCAAGCTATTTGACACTGAATATTTCATATACTAGCAATTTAAAAATGTTTACATAGCAGAGTCATAATAAAATTGAAGTTGAAATAAAGAGTCTACAATTCTTGACAATGTGTAGGACTTTATCAATTAATTTGTCAGTTATTTTTGTTATTTCAATTTTCACAGAGGGAGAATCAAAGGGCAATGTATAGAAAAAAAAAAAGGACATTTAGCAATGCATGATGGGCGGGAATTTTTTGAATATGGGGCCACACTGGACCATAGGACGGTTCTATAATCTGCATTGTGTTAGACCACCACCCACCACCACCCACCACTGCCAAAGCCTCATTGCTATTCTTCTCTGACTTGGTGTCTAATGCGTCCAAGACAACTATTGGTCCACTCCCATCCTTCCTCAAATTCAATCACTTAATTATGCATTTCTTCACAAATACCAATATAACTCTACTCACCATATATCATCCTCAGTAAAATAAAACATTATCAGCTATGTCATCTGCCATTTGGGGGATAAGATTAACAGATCATTAGGCCAGCTAAATCCAACCATGATCAATTGGCTTTAGGACTAATTACAATGTTTAATCCTCTTCGTCCCACTTGCCATATTATTATTATTTTTTGTAATTGGCTCTTAGTAATGCTTGGTGCCTAAGTCAATTTAGCCATTCTTAATTTAAATGGCCTTGTCCCTATTGATTCCAAAACTTTTAACCTAAGTATCAGAAGTTGCCTGCCATTAGGTTAAAAGTAAAACTTAATACCCAAGCACATCGGTGCCTTACAATAATATGCTTGTCAGATACTGTCTTTGCCTCATCACAATTGACAAAGGCTGGCTTAAAAAAAAAAGAGTTGACAAGGATAATGTGCAACAAGTTGCACATATGTGCATGTGTAAATTGGTTGTATGCATCCCTATTATCAACTCTTGAAATTGACACGTGAGAGCACGTTGATGATTGGTAATGTGGACAGAAAATGTCTACAAGTTCATCAAGAACAAAAAAATAAAAAAATAAAGACAGGCAAGGGAATATGGAAGGCACAAAAAGAAAATGGCCAAATGTATGCATGGCCTCTCTTCTTCTATTTCTTTTTTTTTTAATGAATTAGATAACATATTTTTATATAAAAAAATCAAGAATTAATTAATTAATCCATCAAAATATTAAAATTTATTTAAAGATTTGATCTATCTTAACAAATATTTTTTATGTATGTATCTTAAAATTAATTTTTAACTGCATGTTTAAAAAATAAGATTATTTATCCATCATATCAAATAATATTATATTGTTGTCCTACTTCCTTTCTTCATTCTCCCTGTGTACCTCTTTTCTTCTACTTGAATATTGCAACACTAATCATTGTTCCATTATCCATCTCATAGTGCTTTATATTAACGCCAATAGTATAATTCTTGATGGAGTGGAAAATAACAACCTAAAACCTGAAAAGTCCTTTCTTATATATGGTACTACAAATTAAAAAATGCCACATACTCCTAAACTACTAATACCGTTTCTTTTCTTTATCTCTGGCTTTAACGACACGCACAGAACACGAAGAAATAAATAAAAGGGAAAAACCTGAAGTACTGACATTCGCATGGCTATACAGAAAGCGAGGGATAGCTAGAAAGAAGAGCTAGCTATGTTGTGTTTTTTTACAGCTTGCACAAGTATTCAATTGGGTTAAGTGAATAAATGATCTGTATTCTGTACTGTACCATAGTAGAATTAAAATAAAAACGATAATAATCCATGTGTTTTACTATTATGTTGAGCATGAGGACAGGCTTAGTAGAAAAAGTGGCATGTAGAAATTGAAAGAGGCTGTTTCTTGGTGTCTTAGATTCTTTGAAAAAGTGTTTGTACCATAAATAAAATACAGTATATATAACATAGAGAGAAATGAAAAGAGAAGAAAAAAAGTGTAAAATAAGATGATCGATACGACAAAGTTATAAGAATAATAAAGATCTAAGTAGAATATTAAAGTGCCCACACGTTTGGATTGTGGGACTAAAGCCAGGAAATTAAATTGAGTGGAATCTTTTCTTTCCATGAGCCAAGATCGACACTAAGCTAGTCTTGTTAATTAATTTACTTAAAGCCTTGGTATCGCTACTACTTTTGAAGCTGAGTTACTTGCACCCATTTTTGCTATTGAGGCTGCTCGGAATGTGACTATTTACTAAAGCTGTAGATAATCTCCTATTGGTCCCTTGGAAGCTTAGTATTAGATACATGGAATGCATCCATAGAATTTCTCGCTTTAGATTTATAGGAAAGACAATAGATGTCTAGAATTCTGGAAAATATTGTCAACTTTATTGTGGATAATGGACAGCATCCCTCTTTTTGGCGTTGAATTCTATGCCCGCAATACTATGGGGCGTCCTGAGTATAGGTTTCCTACTTTTTGACATGGGTTTTTGGCCAAGTCCCCCATCATGTTTTGCTATGTTCTTTATTCAATAAATTGGGTTGGATCTGTGGGATAATTAAGGTGTCTAGTTGAGATGTGACATCTTATCTTCATTCCTTGATCATATTTGTTTTAAAATAATAATTAATATTTATTGTATAACTTAATCATTATATGTGTCACATATTCTTAATTTGATCTTTAAATATAAAAACTTATTAGATTTGTCTTTATACATTAATCCCCTTGTGCATCTTAATTTGATCTCTATATATCATTCTTACTTTGGTCCCTAGGTCCATATAGGTGCACTGCATTCTTAAATTCCCAAATTGTAGTAACAGAATTGAGAATGTGCAAGAATGTTGACAGTCAAGGTATTATGACCAAGACTAGATTGATGATGTTTGGACATATAGGAACCAATTCAATTAATAATTAGTTACGTGTAAAGACTAAATTGAGAACCATGACACCTACTTGAACTTAGTTATATGTTTAGTTAGTTTGTTTTTTCTTAGAGTAAATTATAAATTTATGCTCTCTTTAATTTTTTATTTGTGATTTTGTTTTTTTTTTTTGTTTTTTTTCGTGATTTTAGTTCCAGAATTTTAGAAACTCCATGATTTTAGTCCATTCATGAATTTTTCATGTTTATTTCTTTTATTTTTGTACATTTTTATCAACTAAATTACTGATTAATTAAAAAAATATTAATTTCATCTCATCATAATATAGATACATCATTAGTCAACCATTAAGTTAAGTCAACCCATATAAATTAAGAATTTTATCAAAAGTGCAAATTTTTTAAAATTTAGGGATTAAAATCATGAAAAAAATAAGAATACTAAATCATAAATTTAAAATTAAAGGAAGCAAAATTACATCTCTTGTGTGATGGCTTGCTATCTAATATTATTTGACTTATTGAAAGAAAGAAAAAAAAAATAAAAAAAACCAAAATTACGATTTACGTTTAAATTATCTTGTGATAGTGAAACTTTTTTATTTATTTATTTTTATACAGTCTTATTTGGGTTTATTTCTTTTCGTCGTTCACACTAGTGGATGGGCCTGATTTTGACAAAGAAACGCATAGCGAATTCAAGTGAAGCCCAAAACTTTCTTAATTTTTGAAAGGAACTGCAGCCCAAAACTAAAATATTATGCAAGTGTTTTTTTATACATAGACGCGTGTTTGTAATAACTGGTTTCATTTTTCAGCATAAAAAAATATCTGGTTTCATTTTTAGGGCGGATTTTTTCTTCTTTTATCTTTTTAATACTTATAGTGATTGTGAACATGGAAGAAGAACAGTGAATAGAAAATCTTGAAAAAAAATTCAAATATAAAAGGTAAATAAATGCAATGTTTTTCTTGCTTGAATCGGCTGTTAGTATGGACTAAATATGTGTTTTAGCCAATTAAAAATAAAATTAGTTTCTTTTAAGAAAGAAAGATGTTGTCATGGACAATCAAAAGGCAACAATCTGATATTACCAATGGATACACTCAATGTTAACACAGTTCCTAAACTCGTACACTCAAATGTTTGAGGACGTGCAGTCCCATATTGAAAAGTCAGGAAAAGAGAAGAAAATAAGAAGCGAGGGAAAAGCATAAAATGTTTAAAAAAGAGACAAGAAAAAGGGTTCAATCCTACATTGGCTAAACAACTAGTAATAACAGGAAATCAATGTTAAAAAAAAAAGTGCATTTGATGTGTTTCTAAACGTTGGAAACTAGAATGTACTAAAAAACATGTACCAAAAAATGTTGGCAATGAGTTTGGAAGGGACCAAAAGGTTTGCTGCGGATGAAAGATTGAATACTGGAAACTGGGATCCCAAAATGTGACAAATTATTTATTTATTTATTTATAATAACTAAATACCTAGCGCGATTGCCCACGTACGTGTGTTTTAAATCCTTTAGCCCAATCCACAATAATCCCAGATTACACAAAATTAATTTTTATTATAAAAAGGAAGATATGTAAAGTGAAATAAGCAATGTTATAAGCTTTTCCACATGGGCTTATAGAAAAAGGAAAAAAAAAATGAAACAAACTTCTTAATATTAGTTTATGCATAGGTAAAATCAGATTGAAAAAGTTAATGATTTTATTTTTTGAAAAAGATAATTTTAACTTATATATAAATTTCTGTAAAAAAAACATACTTTTATTTATATATATAAAAGCTAATTTCAACTTATATGAGATTTTTTTTTCTTTAAGTGATTATATAAAAATTTATTCGAGCATAGCCTTAAATATGCTTAAATAGGGTGAGATATGATAAGATACAAAAGTCATTTGGTATCACTATATTGGTTGAGTTTGAAATTTTTATATGTAATTGTATTAAATATTTAAAGAGAGAGTAATATTTATTTTTATATTAGTCTTATTTAATTTGAGGAAAATTAACTGTGATTTTTATATAAAAAATATAAAAATAAATGATAAATTGCATTATGAGATGGGCCTTTAGTCTTCAATGCCCCCATTGTTATGCCACTCCAAAAAAAATTGTAGATTTTTTTACAGAGCAAAAAAGTATTTTATATAGGGATGGGAATAGGTCAGGTCAGATTAGACTTTGAAAGGCCTGAGCCTAGCCTATGATGAATTTTTGAGGCCTGAGTCTGACCTATAGCCTATCAAAGACTTTTATTTTGATTCGGCCTGACCTTTTTAAAAGTCTAGTCTGGCCTGATAACCTTTTTAAAAGTCTTATTCACATTAAATCTTTAATATTCTTTTGCTGAACATATGAACGACATAATGAAAGTTAAAGGAAAATGAAAGCCAATCAAAATAATGAGGAATATAAAGCAGCACATGACTCACACCTAAATTGTAATTAAAGTCTTAGTTGATTATAGGAATAGAAGTTATGGAGCAATGATGTGTAATTAAAGTCTGATAGTTTCAAAAAAAAATAAAAATTAATTGTACCCAAAAAATAATATAATTATATATATATATATATATATATATATATATATATATATATATATATATATATATATATAGGTTGGTCTATTAGACTTATAAGATTTTTTAATAAGTCTAAGCCTGATTTATTTAATTTAATATGCTTTTAAAAAAATTTGAGTCTAACCTTTTAATTAAATAGATAAGTTCAGGTCAGACTTTATGTAGGCCCTGTAAGCCGGTCTGGCCTATTCCTACCCCTAATGTTATATTAATAATAAAACAGTTTACCACAAGAAGTGTCAAACTATAGAAAATTGGTTACAAAGGCAATTTTCCTACCATAACTTACGAACTAAAGATTATCGCAATATGTCAATGAATCTATATCAACTAAGTAAAAAAAAATGAAAAATAAAAGTTTGTAAGTTAATTTCAGTAGTAGAAATTATTTTGTATTGTTTTGTTAATCACGAATTCCTTACTCAAAAATAAAATATTCATTTGTACATTTATCATAAAAAAAATTATGTGTTTCACATATATATTTCAAAACTTGTGACCTGTAATTATGATAAGAAATTTTTAAAAATAAAAAGAAAAATTCCAATTTAGTTGCGAAAGAATAAACTAAATAAATTACATAAATAACGACTTAAAGATAGACTAGCTAATTGTCCTCCTGGTATTACATCATAGATATATTGGAAACTTAAATAATTATAATCATATACATATAAAATGACATAAATAAATTAGTCTCGATTCGCTGGTAATCAAAAAGTCTCAATTTCTTAATAATTGAAAATCGAAGATCTATGAATTAGTCTATGTTTCACTATCATCAAAAAAATCTCATATCCCACAGTTTCATAGCAGACTCCCTCGTCAATCCATATCACAAGATATTACCACACAAAAAAAAAAATTGTGGATAATAACAAATTTAGAACAAGACATCAGTGTTGAGCCTATCATCATAACAGTGACAATTACACATAGCTATCTTGCGTGGTTCAACAATTGCTCCTTTTCAATAAGGGATATTGGAAAATAAGGCACGGGACTTGTACTGATGTTGTCTTTCCTATTTAGACTCTCTTTGATTTTTTTATTTTATTTTTTAAAAATGACCCTCGGGCAGATAAGGCAGTCCTTGAGTGGTATTATTGCATGCCCCCTTGTTTTATTATGCTATATTGCATGCCTCATTACATACTAGACAGTGGGGAATTTGATTCACAAGATGAAAATTAAAATTAAAATGTTAAATTAAACATCAAACAAATATTTTTCCTAACTTACCTCGTGTAAGAATATATTTGTTAATATTTGATTTAAGAACTAGTGTCCATCCAAAAATAAAACAACTAAAGTGTAAGCTTTAAGCTTATATAAAAAAATTATTTTTATTAGTTTTTATAAAGGGAAGAGACCTCATATGCTGACAAGAAGTTTATCTATATTAATAATTGTATAGTTATCACATTATAAAGTAAAAAAAAAATTCTTCAATTTTACTTTAGAACTTAACATTTTTTTTTTGGGAATGAGAAATTAACAATAATAATATAAGGAACTTGATGTAAGCTTTATCCTAAATATGCTTTTATTTTTTTTTGAAAGTATAAAAAATTATTAGTTATTTTTTTTGTTCTTAATCTCTACATATAAAGAAGAAAAAAGTATCTTTAACCCTTCAGTAGTCCCTTTATAAGGTCTACAAATATAAAACTGTTCAATTTTAAGGACTAGAATAAAAAAAATGTCAATTTTTTAGAGTAAAAAATATATTATAAAAAAGAAAAGACTGTAAAAAAGCAAAATTAGAAGAGAGGGGAAAAGGAAGGCAAAACCTACATCATGAATATTTTTGGGAGACTTTCTCTACTGTAAAAATATGGAGAGAGAGAAAAAAACACTGACAATTGAATTATTGGGCCAGCAATATTACTATGTGGGTCAGAGCCCATTATTGACCATTGTGAAATTGGAAGGAGAAAAACAGCGACACCATAAGAAGGAGAAAAGGAGGTCCTGTTGTGTCCTAGTATCCAGAGAGGGACCCAAATTCATTGGTCCACTGAAGAAGACAGCTTGCTTTTAGAAATGTTGGATTGCAATTTTTGTGAATCTAACGAGAAGAAGAATATGAATTGCTTATGAGAGTTTATTTAACCTCTTTTCAAATTTAAAAGTGGTGTTTGGATAATTTAATTTGTTAGCTTTTGACATTTAACTAGATGCCAACAAAACTGACAAGTAAAAATGTCTTTACAGAGCAGCACGGTAGTGGCAGCTAAAGACTAAAGTGAGAGCGGTACAAGGACATTGTTAACTGTGACGTGAGATTAAAGGCGTAGGGTAATCACATTCTTCATTGAATACTTAGTAAGTTATTATTAAATAAACGTTGATTTCAATAAGTTCCTTCAAATGCTCCTTACAAGAGAAAGTACAATTGCTACTTGATTTCTCAAGTTTATAATATCATTTTTTTATGACATACATTATATAAACATCACATATATAATTATATTAATTATATATCTAACCATCTTTTAAATAAAAATTATAAATTTATAATTATAACTTGAACCAGACATCAATAATATTGTGATGCGGCGGGAGATGATCCTATCATAGTGCAGCCAGAACTATCATTTAAACGTGCCTTCAAAACTAGCAAAAATATGATACTAATTGTTTGTGGAATTGAAATGATAATTTGTGATGATGAAAAACAATAACACTTATGTTTTTTGTTTTCCTTTTACGAAAAGAAAAGCTGACCATCATCTCAAAAAACAGATTTATTAGCTATGTGCCAACTATAGACACCATAATTGTTTTCCTTTTTTGGGCCAGTAAAAAAAAAAAAACTTACTAAAATTGAGTATTAGATTTCTCTCAATTTTTTTAAAAAAATCTTCTTCGAAATCTAATTTCACATTTACAAAATTTGTATCAAATTTCTAATTTTTTAAAATTAAAAGTATACGATATCCTAAATCAATCATAAATTTCCAATTTAGTAAATGTGATTTTTTTTGTGAAATTTAATAAATATGATTTACTTGACAACGCAATAAACATGTGAAGAAATACTTGAGTTCTGATTTATTAATTTTTATAATTGAGTTTGATTTTTTCACAAAGGAGCACTAAACTTTTTATATAACAAAGTCTTAGATTAACTATTCATCTCATAACTGACCTAGAAGGACAAAAAATGTGGGTTTACCTACAAGTCCTGCCAAAGTGTGGAAAACCTTAATAATGGTGGTTAAATAAGAAACCAAATAATAAGATTAACCGCGACAATAATTTATCAATTTTTTTAAGAAAAATAAAACAAAATATATTCAATTTTGAGAAGGAAAAAATAATTGATGAGATAAAAAATTTAATAAACAAAGATCACCAGCAATCTAAAATTAAGACACCGATAATAAAATGAACTCCGACAAGAATTTAAGAATGCGGCCGAACTTAAGTTCAACGCCAGAGTACCCATTATATGCCTCAAAAAATTAAGTATTGGAATAATTAATATTAAAAGGCTAATTATACAGGTGATTAGGGGGGTTTGTGGGACAATTTTAACTTAAAATTAGTCCCAACTAAATAAAAAAATACAATAAGATTTGCTTCGATTTAAATTATTTATCAAATCCGAACAAAATTAAATCAATTTTTTAATGATTTAGTTTGATTCATCTTTTTAATTTTAATTTTTTAAAAAATGCTTAAAAATTAATTTGTTATTAATTAAATAAAACTTAAATAATAACTGCTTTAACAATCAAGGATATAAATGGATGATAAAATTTTTAACAATTAAATTTTAAAAAAATAATAATTGTTTTCAAATTAAATAATATTTAAATAATAATCATTCAACTTACAAATAAAACTTATGCATAATATTTGCTTGCAAGTTTCAACTAACGAACTTAAAAAAGTATTGAAACAACATTTACAATGCTTACTTCTAACTATAGAAACTTAGAAATTAAATGCCTAACAACAAAATATTAATTACAACAATATTTTCTAAGAATATTCACGGTGTGATTTGATTTGGTTGAATTTTCTTTCGTTTAGGAACCAAGTCAAATTGCTAGATTTGAACAATAAAAATCAAACTAATGATAATTTTTTCTGCAATTTTTTGGATAGATTTTTTATTTTTGATTTTACATTCAGTTTTGAACACCCTTATAAGTAATGCATATAGTGTCGTACCTTATCAACATCAGCATTTTAAATAATAAGAATAAATAATAAATATTTTTATTTTATTTTGAAGGTAATACAAAATTTTGAAACAAATAATTACATAAATTATTATAACAAAATAATTTTTGAAGGAATTCTTATTAAAAAAGTTAGAATGTATTCACAAATTTGTTTAAACATTTAGATAAAATATGAATACATGAAAGGACTATTATGCTTATTAAATAATAAATAGATTTAGCCAAATTAAAATATTGAGTGAGACAAGAAATATAAGATAGAGGAAATATGAAGAGAAATATAGATTTGAGATGAAGCAGATGTGATGATGATAACATGGCACATATAGTCTGGCTTGAATGTCTGTAGTGCATGTGACTTTACATTATGAATGGTGGAGGCACCCAAAGCAAAGAAGCAGACGAAGGAACCAACCAACCTAATATAAAAGCCGATATCTTCAAGTTCAACTCACTCGTGCAGTATCGTATCCTCCTCCAGTTGAAAAATAAAAATATAATATTTGATGGAAAAAATTTATTGTTGATAATAATGATAGCGTATTCATTAATGGCTGTTTCCCTGTCTTATTTATCCGACTCCGACTCCCTCGTTTCCACCGCCATTTATTAATCCCTAAAGGACAAAAGAGAACAAACAAAAACATTGGATGGCAACGACAACTAGAACAACTTTCCTCAAACGACGCAGCATCTCCGCTTCCGCCGAATCTCCCTCCAGCTACAGGATCCGCTTCTCTCCGATAATGGACTCCAACGAGTCCTTCCCTTCCAGCTTCTCCAAGTTTAACTCCGCCCTCACCGCGGGCCTCTTAAACCCAATGTCCCCCCCTCCCGACAAGACCCGATCCAGCCCAACCCTCTTCGAAATGATGGCTAGCGAGCCCGACGTCCACCACCGCCCCACCACCCACATCCCAAACCCCACCACTACCAACGCTAACCACAAGCCCCAGATTCTTGATCGCCAGGCCCTCATGATGCAGCGTATTTCCGAGCTCCTTGGTTCTCGCAGCCCCGGGAACCAGTTCAACGACCCCCTTTCCAGCGACATCAAGCTCACTCTCAGCTCCAAAGACGGTATCAGTGTTTCCATGAACGTTCATCGCCAAATCCTCGTTGCTCACAGTAGGTTCTTCTCTGTCAAGCTCTCCGATCGCTGGACCAACCTGCAGCAGCAGCGCTCCCCGGTTCCCTACGAAGTTGAAATCGCCGATTGCGACGATGTTGAGGTTTACATTGAGACTTTGAGGTTGATGTATTGTAAGGATCTTAGGAAGAAGCTCATGAGGGAGGATGTCTCCAGAGTTCTCGGTATCTTAAAGGTACAGTTTTCTCTTTTATTAGATGGATAGTGGCTACTAATAATTTAATCTAACTGTGGGCTTAGGTTAGGTTCAGCCTATAGTAGGATAAGTTTCAATTTCGGATGTTAACTGTTTATGGACACTTGTAAGATGGAATTTCTGTTGTTTAGGTTATTGCTTATTTATTACACTACTACACTACATGCCTTTTTTCCTCCTTTGTTGTTTTGTTTAGTGCATTTGCTTGGTTTATTCAGGTTTTTGTGTTTTTTTACTTAGGTTTCAGCTGCGATTGGGTTTGATGCTGGGGTTTTGTCTTGTTTGGAGTACTTGGAAGCCGCCCCGTGGGCGGAGGATGAGGAGGAGAAGGTGGCGTCACTGCTGTCTGAGCTTCGTCTTGAAGCAGTTGGAGCTGGGGAGGTTTTGAAGAGGGTTTCCACTGATGTTGTCAGTGGAAATGAAGAGGGGAGTGATAACGAGGAGGTTCTTCTTAAGCTTATTCGTGTGGTTCTTGAAGGGAAGGATGAGAAAGCCAGGCGCGAGATGAAAGGGTTAGTGTCGAAGATGCTGCGTGAGAATGCTTCGCAGAATGATCTTCGGAAGGAGTCGTTGTACTTGGCGTGTGACGATTGTCTGCAGTTACTTCGTCACCATTTTTTGCAGGCTGCGGCTTTGGACATGCAGGATGTGAGTCAAATTGCAAGACAAGCAGATAATTTGCATTGGATTTTGGATATTTTAGTTGACAGACAGATTGCCGAGGATTTCCTCAAGACATGGGCATCTCAGTCAGATTTAGCTGAAGTTCATTCTAAAGTGCCGGCAGTTCACAGGTTTGAGGTTAGCAGAGTTACGGCAAGGTTGTTTGTTGGGATTGGGAAAGGACAATTGTTGGCTTCTAAAGATGTCAGGTGTTTGCTTCTAAAAACTTGGCTGGTGCCCTTTTATGATGACTTTGGTTGGATGAGGAGGGCATCCAAGGGGCTTGATAGGCACCTAATTGAGGATGGTCTTAGTAACACGATTCTAACTCTTCCACTCTCCTGGCAACAGGATATTTTGCTTGCTTGGTTTAATCGTTTCTTGAATTCTGGTGAAGATTGCCCAAATATTCAAAGAGGGTTTGAAGTTTGGTGGAGAAGGGCTTTCTGGAAGAGGAATGGAGAGCAAGAACGGACAAGACAGTTACGAATTACAACTACATCAGTCGAGAACCCTTGAGGATAGATTGTTCCACTGTGGAGGAATTGGCAGCAAATTACTGGGTATGTATGTCACCTTTTAACCTTATTTCTATTTGATTCCTCTACAATTATCAGTATTGAAGTCTTCAGTCAAACCTGGCAGTTGACCTGCAAAATTCAATTGTGTGAACTGTGAAATGTGTTGGTTAGACTTGATGTCTTCATGCTCTGACTAGAAGTTAACACTGTTTATTCACCTCCTATTTTGTTGGAAATAACCAAAGACAAATGTGTTTTGTAATTTGAGTGGGTACTTGGTACCATTTTCCTTTCCTCACTTCATATCTGTTGTATGATTTACACTTGGGTCAGCAGTAATTTTGCTCGTCTATAGAATGGATATGGAACTGATGAAAGTGGTTATGAGATACCTCAGACAAAATCAGTCTGTTATTTTATCAATGGCATTGCTCCACCCTTCCTCATATGCATGTAGTGGCAAGACATCCTGAGCTTCGTTTATAATTTTTTAGGTTCCAAAATACTATTTCTGATAGGAATTTTGACTTGTCAGTTGGCTAAGCACTAGATTTTCTCGTAAAAACTTGTCACGAGAGGTCATTGCATCTGTATGGTCATTTCTATTTTCTGATGCCTTGGATGCCGTTTAGGTGTTGTTAAGTGTTAACTTGTCAGTGACTCTTAAGACAAACCACATATCTTTTATGGGCCACACAGTAATGATTTAGATGCTTGATTTCTTCTCTTAAGTCAATCTGCTTCAAAGTTCTTATTTGAAGTGTGGATTTCTTTTGTTTGTTTTATTTCTTGGTGTGTAGTTTATGATCATGCTGGCCAATACTATCCTTTTGGCTATAAAGATCTTAGTATTTGTTACTTCTTATGCAGGTAAACTGCGCCTTAGTTGTCTGATTCAATTGGTCTTTGTACTCATTGTCATATTTGGGCTTTTGATTGGCATATTCCTAAGTAATTCAACATATATTTGTCAGGGCATGCTAGATAAATTTATTCCTTAGAAAATATATAATAATTGCTCCCAAACATAAATAAAATATACTTTTGTGGAAAATAATTCAAGCTTCGTGTTATTTTCTTTTTTTAGTTTCATTGACGAAATATAAAAGTTTCTGACCGTTCAATGCAAACTCCTGGGCAAGACTAAAAGGTAGTTTGAATGCTGTGAAAGTATGGTTGGCCTTCAATTTTCCAAGTTCCTAAGATGAGCCAAAATTTTCAAGTTCAGCAACTCGTGGTAGGTTAAGTTCTTCCATTGAGTTCATGGAAGGTTCAACATAAGGCTAATTTCTTTTATGTAGAGCATCGAATAGCTTTGGATGCAAGGCAGATGATGAAGACGAGGATGAATATACTTAAATATCTTTCTTGCAAATTAGTTTATGTTGATTATTGAGTATTGAATATATTCAATCGGTTGTGTTATATGGGAATAACTTCGATGGAGGTTTAACTGTGGGAATATAATTTGTTTCTTTACTGAGGATTGTGAATTCTTTTTCTATTTCTTGCTTTTCAACCAAACTTTGATAGATTCGAAACCTCCACCATTCTTGGGTTTAGTATCTTGCTTAGATAAGGAACCGGACTTGTGGGACATTTGGTATGTGGATATTTACTGTGTTAGCTTATTTATGAAACCATGGTCAAATGGCTGTTAAAATTAAGAATGCACAGACAGTATATTCATCCAAGCTTTTCACCAAAAAACAAACATCATTTCTAATCAATCAAGAAGAAAAAAGAAAAGTTTTTGCACAGTTGGAGTTTCCATCAGTACTAGTCACCAACAAACATGCATGCTCCATGGCGACATGATAATTAAACTGACAAATTGAACAAGTAGGTTGAACGCTCCACTAGTTGCTAAGAATTGAAAGATGCCAATGTCTGATTGGCTATATATCGACATGCTAGCAAAAATGGTAGAACTCTACAAGGAAAGAAAAGGGAAAAGGGACAATATTATATACCTTTGTACATTAAGTGAATAAAAAGCTTAATACGAAATTTCACACTCGAGTTTTTTTTTTCTTTCTATTCCTACACTAATTATTAGTTTTTTAAAACATTATACTGACATTTTTTTTATATATTACACTAACATTTACATAAAATTTCAGGAGTGAGTAGTATAATTTATTCTAATACGTAACTTGACAATATTTTGCCTCTATTTTTTTAATTCTGCAAACTCGTGTAAACAAGATGAAAAAAGAATGCAGAAAAAAAATGCGATCTTGTGAAACAAAAAGAGCTTAATATACTGCATGTTTGATAATAGATTAGTTTTTAAACTCCACTTCTCAAGGTTAAAGATCAATAGGTTAATTTTGTAAAAAAATAAAAAAGAAGCTTAGTGTATTGCATGTTTGATATTAACCATTCAAATTTTGATTCCTATTATCATATCATGTGTTCAATTGTCACATCACCTATCACATTAGTATGTTAATGTCACATAATCATTAATAAGTTATGTTAGCAATTTTTGTTAAAAAAAATTGACGGGAGACTAGCAATTAACGATGGACCAAAATTGCTATTTTTTAAAACGTAGAGAAACAAATGTGCAATTTTTTTTGAATGACCAAAATTACACAATCGTGAAACTATAGATTTAAAACCAATTTCAATTAAAATAACATATGATGCTCGAATCTAATTTTTATTTGCAGTGGAGGAACTACATAGGAAAAATATGTTGCTAAAATTGATGTCATTTAAAGAGAAATATATCAAATTAAGTTTCTATTTATTATATTATATGGAATTCAATCCTCAAGGACTATGATAAGGGAGAATATATATTTTTAATTCAATTTGAAACACTTCTTAATTTGTTAAAAAAGGAAAATTTAGTTTTTGTTTTAATTATGAAATACATTCTTATTTCCTTTCTAAATCAATAGAATCAAATAGAACATAAATGAAAGCAAGATTTGTGACATTTGAAGCCCAAACTTAAAGTATAAGCCCAATTTAAATATTAAAAAAGCTGCACATGGACCAAGACAATTGGGCTCGAGAAAAAACTGTTGGAACAACTCGAGAACAAATATTTTTTTTTTATTGATAAAAGTTTATAACACATGAAAATCGAAAACTGACGGTTGTTTTGTTTTATTTCTTACTTGCATTTCATCCTCTTTCTCAGCCTTGTTTTATTTTATTACCCAGCATACTAATATCATAATATAAAAAGGGGACGTTATCTCAAGCAGCCGTCTAACTAGAAAAAATAGCTTTCATGTTGGACTTTAAAGCAGAAAAATAAGACGAAAACGGAACAAAAATAACGGGTAGCTTTCATTAAGATTATCTTCTGCAAAACTCATGCACAAGTTAAAGGAAACATTTATAAATACATATGAATAAAGCTTCTCAAAGTGTGCACGTAACCTCTGTGAATTACAACAGATTTTCAATACACATTTATGTTAAATAAATTATGTAAATTATATGCCCTATTTAACAAGCTCTCACTTATAATTTCGTAATTTTTAACAAATTTTATTTAATAATAAAAAATGTATTATAAAAGTATGTTGGAAAATATATTATTATTATTGAATAATTAGTTCGTCAATGATAAACATATTAATTAGTTAAAATGAATTAAAATAAATGCAAAGAAAAGATGGACACATGTCTATGAAGAGAAGAAGACGGAGCAAAAAAAAAGTTTTGTTTAGTAGTTGTGGTAACTTGAGTCGTGTCAATAAGGCTTTAAGTCCATTGATTGATAGATGGTGAAAGGAAATGTGCTTATGAATATATGTCTTTATCAATGAGTTAGTCTATGTAGGTCAATGATGGAAGCAGCTAGCATAGTTTGGGGATGTTGGTTTCCTAATTCCTAATTAGGGGCTGGATCTCTACTTGATGTCTGAATCTAAGACAAGGTTAATTGATATGGTCTAATTAATAAAAGCTGCTGCATGATTTTGTCTTTGGCCCTTGCATGTATGCCTTCAATAGGGATGGTCCTAACCTAAGTAGCAAGCAGAAATATAGCTGCAGTGCATGCATGTAGGGTTATTTTTATATGCCTGGTGTTGTGAGTTGTGAGGCATCTAGTTACAATTTTCAAACCCTGTTAAATAAATCCCCCGCCATTTCTGGACTGCCCAATTCACCCCTCTGTCTCCTATAGGCTATAGCCATATCTTCTTCTTCTTGGACTTGCTCCCTCATCACCCTGCGTAAGGTACTCTATGGGGTGTAACTAGGAATATTAAAACTATTGATTCGATTCGAAGTCAGAATTAATTTTAAGAAAAAATAAATATACTATTTTATAAAATTAATTTTGTTAGTCAAATTGTTTTTGAAAAAAAATTTCAGTTAATTGAATTGATTTTTATTTAAATATTTTTTTTATTTTAAAAAAATAATTTAAAAACTAGTTCGAAAATCATTTATAATCAATCTTTTACAATCAGTTTGATTTTAAATCAATTTAACTGTTTAGATAATAAAATCGAACTAATTAAAACACTTTAAGATCAATTCAATTCCATTTTTTTTACCAAACTAATTTTTAGATAGCTACATTCTCCTACTATGCTGTCAGATTTTACAGACAGAAAATAAACTATATACTAACCACGTCAAACAATTTTTACACTGTTATTACTTATTTTAAATGATGCATAATTATACTTCTTGCAATGTTATATCTGATTATAAATCGCAATGTATAACCACATCAATCATGATTTCTATTGATTAATAGTAAAACTGTTTTAATTGATAATAATAATCAGTGAACTCTAATATTTAAAAATTAGTATTTTTTTTATAAGAAAATTTAGTATTTCTTCATTGTTACTTTTAGGTAAATATTGGGGCACTCATACCATGGAAAGAAAGTGTAAAATAATCAACTATGATAATAACAGAGTCCTGAAATAGTATTATAGTAATGTTATTTTTTTTATATTACTCGTCTCGCTTTCATTTCTTTACTTTTTTATATAAAAAAGAAAGAAAGGATAGAATTTTTCTCTCCCTTTTTTCTTCATTTTTCTTAATAGAAGAATATGTAAAATAAAGAAGCAGTAGTAATTAATAAGAATGGTGATTGTTGTTTTAGAAAAGGTACATAGTATTTGTGCGGTGAAATCTGGTTGGAGGTGTTGTTGGTCGGGGGAGGAATGAGGATTCATGCGCAGACAGAGGCCTAAAGCATCATCGGATTCAGAGAGAAAAAACAGAAAGTGGGTGAGTGAGTAAAGAAGGGTAATGACATCATGGTTGGGCTGAGAGAAGAGAAATTTGGCAAGCGGCGGAGAAATGAGAGGACCACCAACACAACCACCTTTTTATTAAAGCTGTGGTGGGCACTCTCTTTTTCAATATTTCATTCACTCTTCCAATTTCCTACCACAAAACACTCTCACTCATCTTGTAATTACTACCCTCTAACCATAGGCACCAGCCCAAAAGATCAGTATTATGACGCAACAAATGCATGCCTACCACCCTTTGCTTTCCTATTCATGGTCGCCCAAATATATATATATATATGTGTGTGTGTCATTTTTAAGAAAATATCATACTTTTTCTTTGTTAAAGACTAATGTTTTTATTTATTTTAGTTTTATTATACTTTTGTCCTCTCAAGTATTGCAATTGTGCAATTTTGGTTGTGGTTCTAATTGTACAATTTGAATCCTCTACGTGTTATATTTAATTATGTAATTTTAATCTTTCATTAATTTTTTATTAGATATTTAACATGCAAATTTTACTCTTATAACACTAGACGGTAAGGATAATATGATGGTTTACGTAATGCTTATTACATATGCCAATGTGGCTTTATTGTGAATTTATGATACATGAGGGATAAAAAAGGTAACAAAGTCACTATTTTATTTGATTTCTATAATATATAAATAAATAAGGTTAATATTTTTAAATATAAAATTGATTTCCATTAAATTTATTTATTTGTAAACACAATTTTTTTTTACAAAAAATAATTTTTTATTCAAATATATAATAATATTTAGATGTACTATTTTATTTTACTTTAATAATATATTAATAGATAAGGTTAATACTTTTAAAATATAGAATTTTTTTCATTAATTTTATTTAAATTATTTTTTATAAAGTCAAAAAATTTTCTTACCAAAATTAAATTTTTATTTTAAAATTGATGTTATAAATTTTTATTCAAATATATACTAAGATTTATGCCATATATAACAGATTGGACGGTATGCTTAATTCAATCTACCTTGTTGTATTGTTTTTCATGCATGTTGTTGAAATGGAATTCACAAAAATAAAAAAAAAATAAAAAATCTGTTCTTGCGAACACGAAAATCTATAGCAATTGACTGATGCAAAACACGGTTGGACTTGAAAGGTGCTTCTGATTAAAAATGACAAAATGCAAAATTGGATGTCGCCAATAATAATGGCTTACAAAGAAGCCAATATCAAAATTTTACTTACATCTATGATTCTTATAATAGGTAAGACAACATTTTAATTTTATTTTACAAAATTATTTCTTCGAATGGCCTTGAAATAGATAAAGGAGTACCAACATACACAGCAAAAGGAATCAGTGGTAGTAATAATGTTCACTATACTTTTTATGCAATTAAGAAAAAAAGAGAATTTTGCATCGGAATAATCATGAATGATTAATAATTGTTCTTAAGTACCATTGTGTGCGAAAGCAGATGCGCGTGGGCATGCAGTGAATAAATAAAAATAAAGGATGCGGTCCCTCCCATGCAAAATGGAGAGAGTACTTTAATACACCAATTAATAAGATTTAGATGGCCAAAATAAGGGAGCTGGGTCCAACATTTAATACATGCTTATACATTATGTTTACATGGGTATCAATATTATATTCACTACATTTTATCACCAGAGCTTAAATAATTTTAAATTAAATTAACAATTTTACTTGTAATATTTTATAATTAGAATTTGAATTATATATTTGAATATTTTCTTAATTTTAAATTAATTATATATTTTACTTTTAATTAAAACTTCTTTTTATTGATTTTTCACGATATATTAATTAAGACTGATAATAAGATAATTTATTAAATTAGTTAAAATACAAGTAACTAGCTAGATTAAATATGAATACATAAATATTTAATGATTAAGATCGAATATGAGTATTGATATTTAACTTTTACCAATGTAATTAAATAAAGAAAACAAATATGAATATTCTCTTAAAATTATGAGTATAAAAGTAATATTGTAATCCAAAACTATTTTCTAACATTCTGGTCGCTAATCTCATTTCATCCTTGGCACTAAATGTAGGAAGAGTTGTCTGTTTTTACACCTCAAAAGGGAAAACTTAATACTTAATTTTATACTATTTATTTTTAATTTTCTTATTCTCTCTCGTATCTTTTTTTCCAACAGTATTAAAGACTTATAGCGTTGACCGAACTTTTTTTTATATAATTGACCAAACATATTCTCCATTCAGTAATATTTTTACACACATCCAATTTCTTACCTACATTTTATGTTTTCGCTCTTCCTCTCACCGGGGGAGTATTTAGTTCTCATATTGCCGTTTTAACATGCAAGGTGAGTTATTAAATACTCGTTACTAGTTGATTTAATAAGCTTACAAAACTTTATAATACTAGTGTCTGTGTGTTGTGTGTTGACAGTAACACAAGAGAAGAGAAGAGAATAACTCTGGTAGCTTTGTTCAGGAAGACAACGTAGGTAGGACCCACCAACGATCCATGTCCAACAAAACCCTCCTAGTCCTCACTCAAACCCGTCTGAAAAAGCCTGTAAAACACTTTACTGTACTTAGGAATGACTTCAATCTCGGGATTCGTTCCCTACAGAGATTTCTTTATTCCTGTCCCCATTTTTATTTTTAAATTTAAACCATGAATTGAAAATGAATAACACAATTCACGGTCATTAGGTAACATATTTTGGTTCCTGCAGCTCGATGGAGACCCTATACACAGTTACAAATTTGAATTGAAAGCTGCTAGAAGAATTATTACTACTAATTTGGTCTTGCAGTGTTATATGTATATTTGTTTTTCCGATGAGAAAGAATTTAATATATGCCTGCGTGCAAATTCTTAAAAATTTGTATCAATAAAAAATAAACATACATTATAAATGGAGAATTTATGAGCGGTAATGTTTTATCACTTTTATGCAAGATACGTTCTGTCACAAATCACTTAATTGAATCAATGGATGTAAAAAAACAAAAAACAAAAAGACCAAGTAAAAGAATGATTATATATATTATTGTGAAAAATCACGGTGTTAGTAAATCAAAGAGCAACTCATATGCAGCGGCCTGTAGACAGTTGTAGTTTAATATGCCTTAAAAAAAAAAAAAACAGTTGTAGTTTAATATATACAAAGGCAACGAGCTATCGTTACTTTATAGTTGTTCCTGGTCCACGCTCTCTATGTACTTTGCATAGACGGTTAGTTTTTTTAATTAAAAAAATGAATTATTTTAGAATTGAAAAACTATTATTGTACACCCAACATATTATATTATTAGACACCTAGAGTGAGAAAAATATAGATTTATAAATGATATGATATGAAAATAAATAAATAAAGAGAAATAATAGATAATAGTCAGTTGTTTAAAAAAAGTGTAAAAATCATGAGGTTCACATTAAAATCATATTTTTTAATGCAATTTACCCAACCAAACACACATGCATGCATAGTAAACTTCCACACATTTTTTTCCTTTAATTTCTTCTCTTTTTCATTTTCATGGTAACTAAATAAGGGTTTAATATATATTATTGCCTTTTATAATTAATTTAACTTATATAAATTATTGTGTAAAATATTATTTTATAAAAATGTGTTATTTTATTTTATATAATTAAAAATATATATGTAAATTATTAAGTGATATAACAATGATAAAATTAATAAAAATTATATTAATTAAAATTAAATTTGTTAATACTTCTGTAAGATTATATATATACATTATGGAATAAATTATTTGTATTCAATTTAAGATAGAGATTTTTAATACTATTAATTTTTCGTGATTGTAGAATTTTTTTAATACTTGGGACGAAATAATTGAAGAAATTTTCTTGATTTTTCATCCCTTTAAACGAAGACTTTTTTGGTTGTATACTTGTATTTATATATATCTTTCTTCATTGACCTACTTCTTTTAATAGGTAGAGAGAGAGAGAGAGAGAGCACTGGAGGAGGAGGAGAAATATTAATATCAATGATGATCTTAGCATGGAGGTCATCATCATCACCCCTATTTCTGAGGAAGTATATCTCATCTTTCTTCCTAGCTAGATTGGTTTTCATGGTACCCTCATGTTGCCTTTTTAAATCACAACACTAAGGAAAAACAGCTCCCACTTCCCCTCTGATTTACCTTCCTCGTCAATCTGCATCCACAGATCACCATGATCACCACCACTTTTATCCAATACCCACCTACGACCTACCCTTATAACCTTCCTATTCCACTTATCTAGCTTCCGTTAAGGTAAGGTCTTCCTCTCTTTCAATTGCTTCACTTAGCAACTAGCAAAATATATATACCCATGAGTTATAAGTCATACACACACATAAAATTTCATTTCTTGCTTTCTTCAGTTTTTAACTAGAGGAGGGGTTCTATTGTGGGATATGATAATCAACCTCAACCCTGATAAAACACAGCCCTTACAACATAATAAACGCAAAGTGTTATTGGGCCGGGACACAGATTAACACAAGAAGTGAAAGCGAATACTCAGGATAATTTCATCATATATGGCCCGACAATTGTGTGAAGACAAATCCAAGGACATGGCTTCATCAACTCATCATGGGTTGTTCTACTCAGATGTGTCATCCCATAACCAAACTATTCAATCCCATCTGATGAACCACATCCAAGGCTTTGTGACCGAGACCGACCCAGAGATGTTCAACCTCACCACAGGCATGGAGATGATAGGGTTTTCCAAGAACCTTGAGCAAAACAGTGAAAGCAACGGTGTCATGTGGAAAAGTTTCTTCTGCAAACCAGGTCAACACGCGGGTCCTTCCTCTTCCAAAACGATGAACGAGTCTTGTAGCAATTTTTATAACCACCAGCATGATCATAAGTATAATAAGCAAGACTTCACATCAGGGATTAATTCTGAGACAAGTACCGATAACTTAGTTGTCGGTGGTGCCCATGATTCTGCCCCGTGGCAAGAGAACAGGCTAATGGTTGATGATTCTTCTTTAAGGTGCGTGTTCCCTTGTGAAGGTAACGAAAGGCCGAGTCAAGGCCTTTCACTCTCTCTTAGTTCAACCAATCCTTCAGGTATTGGCTTGCAATCTTTTGAGCTAAGACAAACAACAAGCCATCATCATCATCAGCAGCATCTTTCTGATTTTGTTTCAAGAGAGGGTTTTTTTGGAAAGCCAGTCAATGCTCAACAACAACAAGAAATGTTGCAAGATGGGTATTTGAGTCCTAACAAAGCTGCGAATATTTATCAGCAGGGACATTTTCTAATCAAGAACTCCAAGTTCTTGGTGCCTTCACAGGTCCTTCTGAACGAGTTTTGTAGCCTAGGGACAAAGGAAAATGATGTGCCAAAGCAAAAGAACAAGCAGTGGGAAGAAGGTAATAATAACGGTGGTGGTTCCTCCAAGAACCATTCTCTTAGCTCTCTAGAGTTTGTGGAATTGCAGAAGAGAAAGACAAGGCTGCTCGCGATGCTGGAAGAGGTACGTACATACGTTTCTCGAATATTCTTAGTTTTGTTTGGCTTCATTTAAGAGTTTAATTTGTACTTGGCAAAGGAAATATCTCTTTTGTGTGATTGATTGTTCCACCTAACATGGAAAAAGTGAGTAAAAACCATGCATTTACTTCAAGTGAATTACCCGTCACAATCCATGTTCGTAACTTTTCGTTGGTGTGGGTTGATGGGATTGGGATCTTTCCACTTTGATTCCTGAACTAATTAAGCAGCGGGTGCGGCCTTTTCATCAATGCCACCTCGTAACAATTTAGCTTTTTTTTTAATATATATTGATCTTCACAATCAAAACTCCGAATCTTTTGCCTTTTACCTTTTCTTAGCAACTTTGTTAATTTAGTCTTGTTTCAGTTACTTTAACTCATATCTTTGCATATAGACTCGTTCAATTCTAAGGTGGCTATAAGTTTGAAAGTGAAAGTGAAATTTATATATTACTTTTGTTTCACTTTTTTGTTGTTGTCAAGGTTGATAGAAGATACAAACACTACCGTGACCAAATGAAGGCAGTGATGTCCTCCTTTGAAGCAGTGGCGGGTAATGGTGCAGCCACTGTTTACTCGGCTTTGGCTTTGAAAGCCATGTCAAGGCATTTTAGGTGTTTGAAGGATGGAATTATGGATCAAATTCGAGCCACAAGAAAAGGCATGGGAGAGAAAGAACTCGCTGCAGTACCCGGCACAACAAGGGGCGAAACACCTAGGCTTAAAATCATTGACCAATCACTGAGACAACAAAGGGCCTTTCAGCAAATTAGCATCATGGAAACTCATCCTTGGAGACCCCAACGTGGCCTTCCCGAACGATCCGTTTCAGTTCTTCGAGCTTGGCTTTTCGAGCACTTTCTGCATCCGTAATTCCTCTCCTCTTCTTATTTTTTCCGTAATTTATTGCTAACTAACTATATATTGATGAAATTGAAGTTAAAGGTAAAAAAAAAAAAGCAAGGTAGAAAATAGATTTTGCCAAGGAATCAATGTTTTCTCCAAATCAATAGATGAGAACAAGTATTGGCAGTTGATGGTAGAATCTCAATCAATCATTCACGCTTGAAAAAACAACTATATGCCAATACACATTATTATTAATTTTAGTAGCTTCTGTGCATCACCATTGAGATTCCATCTTTTGGTATTTTGTCACATTATTTTCAATCATTTTCTATTTCTTATAAGCTATTTTCCTTTTGCCTCTTTCTCTCAACTGCTACGTAGGGCCCCTTTCTCCACTAGAGTTATCTCTAATGATTAATGAATTAGTAATTCCTACATGCCACGGAAGGTCACTCACATTTATTCTTAATTAATTGTATTTGGGTGAAAATTAAACCTTTGCAGGTACCCAAGCGATGTTGATAAACATATCCTAGCCCGCCAAACCGGTCTCTCCAAAAGTCAGGCACGTGTATATATAAGTTTAATTAATTTGAATATTAACACAACTAAATTAATCGTTGTTATTACATGCACGCAACGCGATTGACTTGAAAGAAGAAAATTACTAGTAATTGATTAATCTTGTTCGGTGACACGTGTGTGTTGAATTTGGATGCAGGTTTCGAATTGGTTTATTAACGCGAGGGTGAGGCTATGGAAGCCAATGGTGGAGGAAATGTATTTGGAAGAAGAGAAGGAGCATCAAAACGACGTAGCATCGTCGGAGGGAGGAGGCATCAATATTCTCGGGGATCAGAAGCCAACACAGGCTCGACTCGTTCGAATTGACTCAGAGTGCATGTCGTCTATCGTCAACAACCCAGATGACAAAAACGACACAAAGAGCGGCAAAACCATCCAAAACGACAACCAAATGGACGCATTCGGGTCGGTGGAGCTTGACTTTTGGTCCTACACGCACCAGTACTCCTCCGGACACAGTGGCGGCGTGTCGTTGACGCTGGGGTTACAGCAGCACGGTGAAAGCGGGGTGAGTTTAGCATTCCCGCCAGCGGCAACACAGAGCTCCATGTTTTACCCACGGGATCAGATTGAAGATTGCCAAACAGTTCAGTACTCTCTTGTGGATGGCAAAGGACAAAACATGCCTTATAGGAATCTCATGGGGACACACTTGCTTCATGATCATTTGGTATGATAATATATATAGAATCAAATAAAAATAGTCTCAATTCAATATCATGGAGGACGTGGATTTAGGTGTCACGTAAGTAAGTACATACATTATGGTAGTCAACTTAATTAAAGTAGAAAGTTTTGTTTTGTTTTTAATTAATCAGCACATATATATAGTACATAGTTATATATATATATATATATATATATTAATGCTTCCATATAGAAATTTTAGCTACACTTAAATTGGTAGACCTTCTTTTTATGAAGCTAGCTACATGATCTGTTTTGTTTATGGGGGTTAAGTTTCCATTTACTGCTGAAACATCCGCTCAAGTGGAAAATAAATAAATTCTTTTTTTGGGATAATGAAGATATTTGTACGTAGTTATTGACGAAAAGAAAGGAATATTGTAAAAAAGACAATAAATCATTTTCGCTGCACAGTTTTGGTTGGATGCTACGAACCAGACCGACTTGGAAAAAATAAATATCAAAGATAATTTGGTGGTTTAACGTGGTCCCTTATTGATCACTTCGTGAAGACGTACAATTTCTGGTGCCAATAAGAATTGGTTGCTTTATGATATATCTGCTTTATGATTGGTTCACCGGCTCCCCTTCTTCTTTTTTTGTGCCATTAAAATGATATCTTCTACAACAGTGTTGGAGGCACTAGGGTTTTTTAAGATGAGATGTATCATGCAAGCTCTTTATTGAACGCAACTTGTCTTAAAAAGTTGATAAACAGAATCACAAAAACGAGAGACGGATAGGTATTTACTGCCCCTCATTGTCGCTTGTGTACGTATCTAGCTAGATATATAGATGGCTATTGTACACTCATATTTATTTATTTCTCTTCATTATTATTTATTGCATCGTATGCCATAAATCATTCGTGTATATTTAATTTATTTTTAATTAATAAGAGAAAATGAAATAGAATTATTATTTTCTGTTAAGAAACAGAACTCTTTTAATCTTTTTTTTAAAAAGAGCTCTTTAAATGATAATGTACGTGAACCGATGCATGTAATAGTTATATCAAATTTTTTTATCTGTATAGTGCAAGTTAAAAGTATAATTTTTTTATCAAAATAATAAAGAATTTAATATTAATTTTAAGTTCACACACACACACACACACACACACACACACACACACACACACACACACACACACACACACACACACACACACACACACACACACACACACACACACACACACACACACACACACCACACACACACACACACACACACACACACACACACACACACCACACACACACACACACACACACACACACACACACACACACACACACACACACACACACACACACACACACACACACCACACACACACACACACACCACACACACACACACACACACACACACACACACACAGACAGATATATATAATATTCATTAATATACTTATATTGAGAATAAAAGTATTATACGAACGTCTAACCAATGTAATCCTGTTCCATGCTAATATAAGACCCTATTTCTAAGATGCAAAATTTATAAGTACATACTTCTACTCGGATGTGATTTTTCATGTCAAATAGCTTTGTAATGCTTGTCGAAATATGCTGATTAGAGTAAATTTTTCAATAAATATTTATGGCTAGGAAAGGTAAAATAAATTATTTTTTTCATAAATTATTATTAATTAATTCAATTCAACTTTCATAGAAATTCTCTCTTCTAATTTTCTTATGAGTTAGTATCATGTAGAAGTTGATTTTAATTTATAAAAAAGTTAACTAATCTTGCTTTTTATCTTCTTCTTTTATTATGTGTTTATTTTAAAAATTAATGTAAACACGACCTAAATGTGACTGTCTCATATGCTGAAAATTTGAATAACGATTTGCTACTTTGTGGGAAATTAATGTTCTCTACAAGAACTAATTAACTCCTCATTAGTCATCCAATCATTGAAACATTAATGAGTGCAGCATTTATTTAATATTTAATAGTGTACCGTTATATTATCTATTCTTTAGGTTAATTGTATCGATACATTATAGGATTATATAACATATTCAATTCCCATGGCTTTGGATTGCAGGGGGTGGGCCAGTGGCATGTATAATTACATGGTTTTGTGGGAAGAATTTTGTGGGTGGGGATATGTCATGGTTCTTGTTTTACTCTGTAATTGCAGGACAGAATGCTACATATCTCTTGTATTCGGTTTATTCTCTTTATCAGCTTGGGCATGCATGTCTCATGCTCATGTTGATTTTCAATAATATTATTTTCCCTATTAAAAAAACAAAACAAAACATATTCTTGTTGCTTCAGTTCATAGACCCTATATCCATTGATGATTTGCTTGAGAAGAAAATGTGAATGCTAAAAAGAAATGGATTCATAATTAAGGACAATAAATTTAGGCAAGAAGCACACACAACCATAAATACCTCACTGATTTTATATAATATATGGTCAAAATATGCTTTACCTCCTTTAATTATCAATGCAATTTATCATGTAAAATTTATCGATGAACCTTAAAGAGTTAAATCCCTTTCCAGTTGAAGTTAAATGCTGTTAAAATACGTGCTATATAATGGTGTTTATGTAAAGTATAAATTTCTCATAACTTCAATCTCAATCTTTCATCGGTTCACAGATATTAATCTTTCTTTCGCTTGGCTTGACCGAATCGAAGGACGTATTGATCCCTCAGACACTCACTTATTTTCATTTACTGCAGAGGGCAACCCTTGCTTTGTTCTCTCTGATATCGATATTGTTTGTCAAAATTAGAAAATAATATTTTTCACATTCTAAAAGATCAAGACTCTCTCGTTCGGTACATTGGTTACACATTTTGGGTTGATTTTTATATTAACTTTCTAAGAAAACTTCTTTGAATGTTTTCAGGATGCAATTGTATCCAATTAAAAATACAATCAAAATCTGCAGTGGTTGAGATTTGCCAAGAGATTCTGATTTTGGACAAGAAATTTGGTGGTTGGAAGATAATAGCATAAATATGGGACTCACGAGCTTGTAGACGAATTTGTCTAACATTTAGATCATCCTCTGTTATTCAGTAATAAGGCGTGGTTACCTAAGAGTTACAATTAATTATGGTGCGACTTTATATGATAAAATTGTGTCTTTTTTTCTCCAACATAACCATATATATCCAAAATAGTTTGTTCTTCTTGGTGGCAACCACATGCGATTCAAATGTTTTGTAAGAAATTCGAGCATGGGTGGTTATTGATCAAAAGTATTATTTCCCTGTCAAGCATTTAAACATTGACCCTCGTGTTTGAATGAAGAATTTCAGTATTTGAAAAAATTGAAAATGTATATAAATTAAATTACATCAATTCAATCACCTTCATTTCTAAAATAATTTGTTTGGATGTTAACTAAGTTGTGAAATTATTCAGAATTTGATGCCTACAAAAACTTTCGCTCATTGACACCAGGTACACAAGATTGTACAAAATGAAAAGTTCATAAACTTATTTGAAAAACTTTTTAGTCATTTATATTCTTGCATCTCTCTCACGTATTAGATGTAGCCAAATTAATAACACAGGCTGAATTTGTTCAGAAAAACTTGATTTTATTTCAACAAAATACATCCTTAAAAAGATACGAAACCGAAAAAAACATTAGATGTGTCTAACTCTTGAACCTAAAATTAACCTTACCCAAATTCAAATGACAACTATTTGACTCATACAAGTTGCGACATTGGGTTTCTTTGAGTCGTGTCTCGTTGTGTCAACATCGTGGAATTAGAGCCTCAGCCACATTTATAGGTGACATGGTCATGGGGAATTTAGTTCATTGCATGACCTAAGCCGTTGCGAATGACTCATCTGCTAGTAGCTAGTTTTGTCTTTCGTGACTACTTCAACAATATCTCTATTCCACCGCAACTGAATGCGAGATACGCAGTCTACTTAAAAAATACTCAGTCTCAAACACTTTTAACTTATTTAATTACACTTAATTTTCTCTATTTTCTGAATACGAGACTTGTAATTCTTCAACGTAAGTTTTGTTGTAAACTTGTAGTGACTGTATGATTTGTAAAAGTTTTTAACTCAATCATCCAAACAAGTTATTATTTGGAGATAAAAAAAAATGTTAGATGCTCTAAAAAAATATCCTTTCAAAATTAATTACTTCATCCAAACACTTTAATGGGTTTTAAAAACATCAATAAATTTTGCAGGGTAAATTGTATCTTTCTAAACAAAAAGAAAGTCTAGCTCAATATACATATAGTTGAATGGGATAAACTGTAATTCAGCCTTTTTGTGATCCACTTCTATATATAATTCTAGGCTGACGTGTTCACATCTGCATGTTATTACTCAAATATTCTATATAGATATTTATAAAATAGACAAAATGAAACATATGTCATGCAGCTAGAGAAAAGAGTGAGAGAGGGAGAATGACATTGATTTCAAATTCATAAGGTACGTGAGATAAAAAATTCGTGTATATTTGAAATAACTGTTCCGGAAACTGATCACTTCATGAGAATCACGCTACACGAATTATTCGGGAATCTGATATACGTATCTCCACGCTTGGGTGTTGGGTCTATCCAATTAACAATTAATATTCTTTTATAAGAACAACTAGTTGTATATTATATATTAGCACGATAATGCTCAACTGTGGTTACGTATTAAGGTAGCAAAAATAGTTAAGCAGTGGAAAAAATGTAAAATCTGCCAATGACTCACGATGCATGAATGAATATGATAGTATCAGCGAGTGTTCCCTATATTTTGTAATTGCCAAAATGTTTGATGGTTTGGGTTAACGATGTGCTTTATTTGCTTGAAAAATGTTGCGTTTTATCTGTCAAATAAGATTTTAATGATTATACATTTTTAGTGTGAAAGGTTTATACGATTTTTCGATTGCAAAATATTGTTATTGTTAGTATAATTTTTAAAGTATTTATTATAAAAGTGAAAAAAAAAAATCCTATGAGACAAACGCTTAAATTGTTATATAGTAAAATTTTGTCATTGTGTTGTTTATAACACCGGCAAAAGAGTGTAAAATTTACTATAATACATTTTTATTATTAATTATCTTAGTATAACTATTATTATAAAATAATATATATATATATATATATATATATATATATATATATATGTATGTATGTATCATAAATATTATTTTATATATTGTAATATGTAATATGGTTACATGTCTTGAATTTGAGATAAAAAGTTCTCTTGTGAATATTGGAGTAACAAGTTTTAATGTATTTTTTATTCTTATTATTCTCAACTTAAAAATTAAATTTTGTTTTAATAAATTTTGAGATTTAATTATAATTTTAAAAATTTAAACATGATATCCAAATATAATAAATATTTTCTATCCTTTGAGTTGCTATCATAAGTTTTAAAAACTAAATATCTTTTTCTTGCTGCAGCATCACAGTCGTGTATTTTTTGTTTAATTTATAGAATTTTAGTTTTCATATTTGTGGTCAATTATTATCACTTTTTTAGTTATTAATTAAATTTAATATATTAATTTTAAATTTATAATTTAATTTAATTTTTCTATCTGTCCCCTAGAAGAAAATATCATAGTTTTATCCCTATGTCATAAAATATCATCATTTTATATTAAAGTTTACATATATTTTGATTTTTTTTATGTACTAACTTTTTGTTTTAATTCCTTTATAATTTGAGTTTGTGTTTGTCTATATTATCTTGTGAAAAAAGGTAAAAATGTAAATTGATTATCATATTCATAAGCATGTTGATATGTCACAATTATTTGAAAAATTATTTAACATAAAGAAAAAAATACTAACAACTAAGTAAGTGATATTTATAATGACACGTCATATTTTAATTTGAATAATAAGATTCATTAAATAAGACACTAATTTTAATCTATTTATAAAAAATAATATAAACAAAAACTTAAATTACTTCGCAACTATATAGTTTTCTTAAAAAAAATTAAGCACCCTCCCTCCCCCTTAACCTGGAGTCATGGGTCGTCTTCTATGCGGACTAGGCCTAGGGCCAACCTTGAAGACCATGTACTCCGGCAGTAATGGCTTAATGATAGGTCAAATGGACATTTATTTCCTACACTCACTATTGCATCAGACATCATTGCATTTCGAAAAGCTTATTCTGAAATATAAATTTATATTTCAAAATGAGTTTTCCATATGTAATGGAAGGCGCATGATGAAATAATGAGGATGCAGGATACAATAGTCTGCAAAGTGCTTCCAACTTTGGATGATGATGGTTTATAACATTAAAGTGCTTCTTTCATCCCACGAATTTTAAATTGTACCCCTATAATTTCAATATCCCAAATTTACCCCTTAATTAGGGGTGTTCAAATTCAAATCGGTTCAAAATAAAATCAAAAACCAAATTAAATCAATTTTTTTTATTTATTTGAATAATTTTTTTCTCAAACTAATCGGTTTTGTTTGATTTAAGATTAGTGTTTTTAAAACTAAATCAAACCCCAATATTTATATTACTTTAGTATTATATATTTTATGTATATAACACTTAAATTTACCGTTTTTGTAATATTATATATATAAAACTTATAGCACGCATACAAATTAATTAATTTGTATACAAAGGGGCATAAGTGCTAAAAGTCTTGAATTGATCACTTTGCTTCTTATTATTCTTTAACGCCGGGCTATGGATTTGAAGAGAATCGACAATTGAAATTCACAGAAGAATATCTCTTACAGTGGGCAAGAAGAGGAAAGGTGTAGTGAAGATGGGAATCGATAAACAAATTAATTAGAGCACGAACTATACCATTATATATATCATCTCCATTCTTTTTAATTAAAAATACATGTTATAATAAAAAATAAAAAAATTAATACACGTCTTAATTATATACTCAGTTAAACACATGTTTCGACTTTCAATAAAAAAAATTATTATTATAACTAATTTTAGTACACATTTTAATTACATTCTATAATTTAAATTTAATTCTAACAAAATTAATTATACTATATAAACAGGCTTTTAATATCTGAAAGATTCCAACTCGTTGATAATACATGATTTTGATTCATCTGTGACTCAACAGCTGTATTATAGAAGACAACACAACACACCGTAGTGTGGAAGGCAAGACAAAGTAGATCCGATAGCATCTTATTTTAGTAATCCGTATTCAGTGTAGTACTATTACAGAATCGGATTCTCGTGAATAGAGATCTATGAGAGAGAGAGAAAAAAATCAAGACAAAATTCATTAATCAATTGCATAAGATTTTGAACTTATTTTTGTATTTTTTATTATTAAAAAGTAAAATTAAAACTCCAAATTCCAATCTTAGTCACGTGTGTAATAAACAACTAATCTACTTAGTAAGTAATAACAGATTAGTTATAAAATTGGCAAGTCCGAAAAAATAGGTATTTCCTTTGCGAGAAGAAAGCATAATTAAAACCTGAGAAAATAGTAGAGTGGCGCATTAATCACGCATCTAAAAATTCTCTTTAATAGCACGTAAATTACAAATTATCCTTCTCCCAACGCCCATCCCCTCTACATTTTAGTTTAAATGACAAATCTCTTTATACATGGACCTTTCCCCCAACTCTCTCAACCCTTTTCAGTGAAACCCGGGGAAAATTTACAAAAATTTCTCAGAGTGGGCTACCCAATAAATAAAGAAATATGCTTTTTAAGAAACTCCACGAGACATGTAATTTATTAGTAACATTAATATCACCTTTATGTTTCGCTTACCTCACCATCCCTACACATATCCACATCTATCACCATGGTCCCTTTCTCCTTTGACTTCCTCACTCTGCAACAGTTTCTCCTCGGAGCCTATGAAAAGAAACCCAAATCAATTTCCCATGCCAGTGCTAACAAAACGGTAAATTTTGTAAGTTAAAACATTCAACTTCAAATACTCAAAATAGGTTAGTAGGAAAGTATAGAATTTCTAATGACCTTCACGTGTTGCCAGTATAATTTTTAACCTAAGGAAACTCAGAAGAACTTACTCTGTCCCATAGATGCGGATCTGGCTTCTTGTATACCTCCACTTTGTCAAAAGCAGCAGGATTAGCCATCTTCCACCTGCAATCAGGATGAGGGACGCGGTGCCTTTCATATTCACTCACTATTTGTTGCATTGTAGAATTGTATTTAGCCTTTGAGAAGTAAAACACAAAAGGCTTCTGGCATGGATTTCGGCTAACTGGACGTGTGTTGAATGCATATGCAGTGTAATCAGCTCTTCTATACCAATTCAAGAATGTTCTTGAAGGCATTTCCATCTCACGTGGTGAAAACACGCCGCGAAATATCTCAACAGCAAAACCCCACGAAACAGAAACGGTCCAGCTCTTTGATTTGTCGTAGCATATGGATTGCTGCATGAGTCCTGCTGAGTCAAGCTTCATTGGTATAGTGAGCCGTTGAAGGGCTTCTACTTGAGTCACGTTGGGGAAGATAGGCTCAACCACATCGAGGTGGTGCAGTGACACCAATGGAGTCACGGGATGAGACGCAAGAAGGCCGAACAGGTTTCCATACACATCATACTGTTCCAATAAATCAGGGGCAGTCAGTATACAAGTTATCAGAATGGAATGCATTCACTTGCAAGACTACATTCCTATTCCTTTGTCTATAACTAGGAATTTTCATGACTTTGCTGCTCTGTTTCTGTTCAACAAAATGAAATGCTACTGGAGTTTTTTTTTATTAATGGTCAAAGTATTCGATATTTTGAAAATTTTAAGAAATATTTAATGTTCTCATTTTTGGATCAATTAGAATTGGAATTATTTAATACTACATAGTAATAACTGTTTTATTTCTCAATAACTGCCCTTATGTTACTCGTTAACAAAACCCATTAGAATAATAGAATCACATAGGAAGATAAAGGAGGAGTAACCGATGACAATTTATAGCAATTGTCTCTGCTCTTCAAAGTACAATCTGAAGTTAGGACAAAAAGCTTTTACCACGTAGCCTAATTGCCTCCACAACTGTGACAACAACTCAAAACTTAGATTGCTTATAGTCAAAATCTGCAATGCCTAACATTCTACTCCACATGGAGCTCTACCAATCATAACGCTGCAGCATAAAGTCAAATTTTATAAACCAAAACGACAGAAGCACCATGGTTTTCCACCACCCACCACCAACCCTCTAAACCAAATGACTTAAACATGCTTTTTATTGCTTTACACTAGTAGTAGTACATACATAAGTTGTTAGTAATAATTTCTAAAATTATATTTTAGTAATGTCAAATTTTGAAATCCTTAATCTTGTCCTTTTAATTTTCTTAATTCTTGCACCCTTAATGGCCCCAGTCGTAATTATGAAGTGCGCCTAATTCAGCAAGCTCTCCATTTGTTTGTAAACTAATTATAATTATAATTTAAATTATTTATAAAAAGCACAGTTTTATTTCTCAAAAAAAAAAAATGTGAATACAATACTCCATATCAGCCGAATAAAAGAATTTATTGGGAGGTGTAAATTAAACAACCGCAGGCCAACGCAGACAATTAAATAGCACAAACCAGAAATTGAATGCAGGGGTCGAATTCCGCCAAGGAAACATAAAGATAAAAAAAAAAAATCTAATTAATGCGATTGGATCCGACACCGACACCGACAGCGACAGCACTTCTCTCTTTACACGGGGCCCAGGTAAAACCAGATTCAGCAATTCTGGTGACGCGCAAAGTTTTTATTTAAACCATAATTATAAATAGCAATTCGTTAAGAACCAACCAAACGCGCTCCACCAAGCATTAAAAAAGAAAAGTAAGATTAATGAAAAATAAAACAGAAATGAGAAAGCGAAATGATAGTAGTAATAATGATTAACAGTAAGAAAGAGCGGGACCTGGTGAAAACCGATTTCCTTGGTGAGTGGAACACCGAGTTCGGCCATACACGCTTGCATTCTATCATCAGAACCATAGAGAGCCGGGTAACGCTGAATGCAACGGTCCTGCATTTTCTGAAGAGCCTTCGCCAGAGGATAACTAATTGCAAAACCTCCTCCGCCATAGGCCATGTTGTAAGAGAAGAAAATGTTCTGCAAGTGACTCTCCGACAAGCTCCCTATGTAATACAACTCATTGTGATCGTATTTTCTCAAAACGCGAATTAGGTTTTCGGTGACGAAAACGGTGTCGTCGTCTCCCATCACGAACCACCGCACGTCCTTCATCCCCAGCCGCAGCGTCTCCGACACGATCCGCGAGATCCTAATCGCAGACCGGTGCCCTTGCCTGTTCGTGTACTTGAACCTCGCCGTGTCGCCGGAGATTCTCACCGGCGGGAGCGTGTCGCTGTTGTTTTCCTCCGATTTCACCTTCTCGTCGAGCCACACCACGCCGCGCATGTCCCTCGCTCTGTACCAGAGCTTGATGTAGCTCTTCCTCTGGTCCCATAGCTTGGCCGACGCCGCGATTCCGAACACCAAATGGCGGAGGTCCGTCCGGTCCTCGGGATTAGTCTCGCGGGAGCCTCGTCGGAGAACTGCGGCGGCGGAGGCGGTGGCATTGACGGCGATGATGGTTTTGGAGAATGGGGCGTCTTTGCAGGCGCGTGAGGTGGAGACAAGCTTGAGCGTGTAGACGAGGTAGGTGAGGGAGACGAAGAGGATGAGAAGGACAAGAAGTTTTGGTAATGTTGGGTGCTGTGGTGCAATGGGAGTTCTCATATGTTCCCAAAATAGCAGCTTCTCTGACTCTTTCTCACCCATTTTGGAAGGAATGAGAAATGCAGGCCTAAAAAGCCCAAAATTGACCTTCAAATTCACACACCCCTCCAATAGACTCTATAGTTTCAGTACTATGAGAATGGATTGTTTGGTTTCTGAACCAAACAGGTGCCATCATATCATAGGCTAACATACTGTGGGCCAAATAATAATCGTCTTATTAAATGCTGGTTTTTACTTCTTCGAAATTGACTGACCAATATTTTTATTTTTATATCCCTCGCAGTGTTGCAGATTTGCAGCTATGATATGATTACTTATAAATTGTTTATAATATATATATATATATTGAAAAAATCCATTGAGTATTCAATATTTTTCTGATCAATAAATTATAAATACAATCAATTAATTTCTTAAACTCTCTTTTTGTTTTAGGAACAGAGAAAGATTACTGGGGAAAGTTGTCTTTCTCATTCACTTTGTCTCTTTCTATAAAATGGAAAAAGTCTTTACTCTTTACTTAAGTTGATGTACATCAACTAATAATGTGTAAACACATTAAGAAACCAGGTCTCAATATCGATACTGGATTATAACAAAAGATATAATAGAAAGTAAGTGATGAAATTTGTTTTTAATCACAGTAAAAATGCCCCTAGATTGTTGTTTTTAATCAAATACGCTGTAACCATGTATACAGGACTATTGCCAATCAGAAACAAGACTTTCGTAATGCTTTGGGTATCTCTTATGCCCTTGTTTATGTATATTTTATTTGCTGGTAAAAAACACAACTTAATCAATTTTAAAAGTATCCTTCTTTTAAACTTATAATAATATACACTTGAATATAATTGCTAATATAGTGCTCAACCAAGTATAATGATATTATGATCGATTATCTTATGCTTTAAGTCTACACTGGAAGATGCTTTCCTAGGACGATGCCTAAGATTCTCACCTAATAAGACGACGTTTTCCTAAGATAATATTGTTTAGTTTGTAGTTGGCTAATAGAAAGTTCCGAGTTAAATTCATGTTATATTTCTTTAAATTTCCACTTCGTCAACACTGTAAATTAAATTCGGACATTATACACCTGTGCAGTCACATTCGCATAACCCACAAAGTAGCAATAAACCGTGATCGTTTTAAGATCAGGAAAATAAATTATCTAGTCTTAAAAATCATCAATACTCATGAATTGAGTAACTTCAGCAAACACCAGTGCTTCCCAAATTCGAAAAACATAAGGGCACCATCTCAGACAATGAATAATTTTTACTTAATTGGGGTCCCTACATCTTTGATGGGAATAATTATGATTAATTTTTAACAAGCTCCCAACCGGATGGTAAGCAAGGCATTATGAAATGTTAGCCAAATAAGAAATTTTACTTTTTTTCTGGACACTTGTGTGTGTATGTATTAACTAATTATTAGTGTTAAGATTTTTATGCTATAAATTAATTAGAAGTCTTTTAAGAAATGACTTTTAAAATTATTGTAAAATTCAATAAATTTATCTGTTGATTGTAATTAGACGGTAGTATAAAAAAATGCATTCTAATTGTATTCAATAAATATTCAATAGCCCCATCCGTACCTTTTTCAATTTTAGCAAATTAATGAAATCATTTTAGAGAAGTACAACACCGAAATATGGAAAACATTTTGGAAACGGTAGCTTGCTTTTTGTTATTTTTTTCGGTCGACTTTGTTCTGTTCAATGTTCAAACTTGACTGATCCTGTTGTTTCCATTTCGGTCTATTTAGTATCTTTTTGTTTTTTTAAATTTATTTTCAGGGATGGGAAGATCCGTGTTCCGAAGGAAGAAGAGTGTCAGCAATATTTTTTATTATTTAAAATTTATGTGTGTATTTTAGTTTGAGAATAAATTCAATAAATGAGAAACTATAAAACTTACATATTTAATGAGACCCTTATGATCCAAGAAGAGTATTAAATAATGTATTATTAGTATTTCTTTTAAAGGAATATGTTATGAAGTTGGGCCTTTATGCTGATGGGCAGGTATGAGCTACAGAAGATTAAGAGCGTGCTGGGAGGTAATTGTTGTAATTAACTATCAAATTGTTGATATAGCCGATAGAAGATGGACAATTTTAATATTGTGTTTCTGTAACATTAATATAGATTCGTATGAGTAAGTTTATGAATTTATAATTCTTAGGAGTAAACTTACGGATTATAATTTGTTTAAAATGTTTTACAAATTAATGATTAGGATTTTGAACTGACTTTTAAATTATTAATACGATACTCTGATTAATTATAGGTTAATTATATTATAAATTAATTAATATTACTATATATAATATTAAATTTTTTAATATATATATAAATTTACATAATAAATTTTGCGATAATTATTAGTAATGTATAATTATATTATAATAAAATCAAAATACATTATTTAAATATTATTTTTATTATGAATAATTTTAATCTAATAATATATTTTTTTACATATATAAATTTTAAATAAAATCTTAAATTTTATTAAAAAAAATTATATATAAATAAATTAATTATTAGATCAAAATTAATTTTTATAAAATTTATTAGATAATTTTATATGTACATTAGCAAAGCAATTGCCGTGCTTGGATGGCCATTTGGGAGGCACCAAATGTCCGTTTGCGTGTTCCAATGCACAAAATGAAGAAGTAACAATATCCTTGGAAACAAAAAAACATGGATTAAGTTCAACTGAACGGTAACCCAAACGTATACTCAGTTTGTGCTTCACATAATAAAGCCAATCAAACACAACAGTACCAATTTTTTAACACTCATATATCATATACATCTAGTTGACATTCTTATTTTTTTTTCTATCTCTCTCTTCTAATCATATCACTATATCTATATTTTTTCCTCTCAAAATGTCTAAGTAGCATAGAAATATCTATGCATCTTAATTCCAAACGCCATGCATTTTTCTTTAAAATAAAAAGGAATTATTTTCTCCTACAGCTGAGGCAAAAGCCTCCTGGTGAAACTGGATTGGATCATCTTAAACATGCTTTGTCAAATTCTATTTTTGATGAATTACCAAGTTCTGTATTTGTTTTTTCTGTTAAAAAAATCCTATATTTGTTTTATCTAGTTTTAATTTTTGTTTAAGGTTTCCTTAGGTACTTCCCACCGCCTAATGTCTCAGGGAATGATGATAAATTTTGGTAATAAGATATTCAGAAATTATATTATTAGAAATGTATCTTATATAGTTTACGTTAGAGGATTCGAATTATGAAACTATTTGTTAAATAACAACAAATAAAGTGGATAATTTTCAATTAAGGACTGTATTGTGAATAATAAATCAGAGGGATGAAAGTTGTTTCATGAAAATAACAGATGCAACGTCTGATACTAGTAATAGCACATTGTTTGTGTATCCCAAATGGCCTAGCTCATTGACTGGAATAAAGGTATTCTTAGGCCATTATCGTTAATCACACTGATACTTCATTCAACTACTTCATATCATCCTTGTATATGTTAAATTACAAATAAAAAATCATCATCCATCTTTAATTAGTAAAAGGCGAAAGAATATTTCGCTGTGTTTATCACACGGCTCTGTGATTTATACAATTACAAACCTTTCATTTTATAGCATAAACAGTTACTTGTTCTAGTTATACTTCTCAATGTGGACTTTAGTCAGAAGTGTAGACACCCGCAAGCTTGACACTATCCCGCAAGATCCGAGAAACTGCTGTCACATTCTTCCTCAGTCATGGATTATGAATACTTTATCTTTTTTGTTATGAAACTATTGTTCTTGCGTGTTTTGTGTGCTATTACTACTCTGTAAAGTCTTTTAAGGCTTGGGATATCTAGCTTGTAAACTAGGTTGATTTCTTTTAATTAAGGTGGTTGCTCTTGATCTTGCAGTGTTAGAGACTATATGAAAAACAACAAAAAAGCTACTTGTTGGACAGAAAAATCTCAACTAAAGACAAAGGAGTAAATATAGGTTATATAATTAGAATGAACCATAAAAGCATTTTGTCCAACCTTGTATTTCTAGTATCTAGTGCCTACTTTTTTGTTTTATCACTTTTATGGCTTTGCTTTTCTGAATTACTTTAGTTTTGACCGTACTTGTCTAGCTATTGCATAAAAATCTTCATTTTACTCATCAGTGTGCTGCTATGCAGATATCTTGAAGAAATGCCTAAGATTGAAGTTTCGGCATTGTTCTCTTGCTTGATTCAAGCCATTTCTCTGGCCTGATTCTTCTACTTCTACATAACCTGGATGCTACACCTAAGCTAGCATAATGGCATAGCATGATATCGAAGAAAGTAACAATTATTTTTATTCCCTAAATTAGTTTGCAGACAGAGATTATACATAATCTGGCTATGTAAATAGATAATAGATAACAGTGTACAATCAATCAGCATAACCACAATTAAGTTATAACTTAAAGTAATGCCTGAAAATTCTGTTAAATATTTAGTCACAATGGACAAAAGGTAGGTCTTTGCAAGAACCATAACTTTGACATAACATCATCAAATCATTATTAAACTAAAAATAATTTGAGTGACAGTAACACGGCATTCTTTAGTAAAAGGCGAAAGAATAGTTGGCTCTGTTTCTAACCCACGGGTCCGTGCTCTTAGTATAGGCATTTCACTTGCTATTAGTATAACACTCAATGTGGGCTTGATGGGAAATATACACAGCCGCACACTTAACACTCTTCGATAATGTGTGCTACCCCTCATCCAATAGAATACTGTTCCCAGAGTTTTTGCAGGCAATTATCACTCTGTAAAGTCTTTGGGGCCTGGAATAACTAGTTTATGTTATGTTTATTTCTTTTAAGGTTGTTAATTTTCTGATGCTATGGAGTCAAAGTCCTTGTTATGACCAAAGACCCAAAAAAGGAAAGACCTATTTTTTTTTGTTGAAAGGAAAGAGCTAATTGTTGCTCAGTGAAAAATCTCAATTAATGAAGAACAGTAAACATGAGTTATACAATAGAATGAAGTGTAAAGCATTTTGCCCAATCCACTTCGTCTCTACTCTTTTTTCCCCCCCTTAATTTAAGTCTGATTTAAGCCGAGCTGCTGCAATAGAAACTTCATTTTACTCATCACTATGGTAGTGCACTGGTACGCATATTTCATGAAGAAGCGCTTAAGTTTGAAACCATTTCTTTTATTCATCAAAAGACTTAAAAGTAGACAGAGGCTGCTCATGCAACGCAAAATTATCACAAGCAAGTCTAACAAGAGCATCAACACACGAATTCCCTTCTCAATAGATATGATGAATTTTGACCTGCCAATTTCCACTTATCAACTTCCTAATCCCTTGAATTACAGGATTTAGAATACTTTGAACCACAGCTAGGGGTGTGCGAAAAAATGAGTTTGGACCAAACCAGATTGTAACCAAACCTAATTTGAAGTGGTTTTTATTTGAATTAGTTCAAGAAAAAAGAAGTGTATTGCTTGATAAAATCAATTCAGTTAACCAAATTGTTTCTATAAAATCGACTCGATTAATCGAACTGATTTTTACCTTAATTTTTTTTCTTTTAAAAAGCAGTTTAAAAATCAATTCCGAACTTGTTGGGCTCCTAGAAACATTTTAAAACTAATTCATTTTAAAACCAAAATTTTGAAACCAATTCAGTTTTGAATCGGTTTTCAAACCCGTTCAACTATTTGAATATAAAATCGAATCAGTTAAAACAGTTCGAAACTAATTTAATTCGATTTTTTTACCAAACTAGTTTTTGCACACCCCTAACCACAGCCATGGAAAGACCTTCATAAACACCCCACATCTCTGCTATATATTCTTGGGGAAACCAGTTTCATCTCTAAGGAGACCCCCACATCTTGCTTCTCCTGATGGACCTTTGACAGATCCATCTGTATTACCCAACCTTCCATGGGTTCCTTCCAATAAACAACGCATATTAGAGTATGACCAACAATTAGATTGATCACTTCCCATGATAGGATCATTATAATTTAATTAGCCTAATTCAAACATACTACATTTTACTTAGCCTCCATATACCTAACACCTCAAACAAGTGTCTTTTGAACTTGAAATTTAGACAATATACACAGATCCACAAATAAGTAAGTTTGAATTATGTAAAATATTTATTTGGCAGCCTACGGCTCCTATTATGGAGAGAATCGTTTGCACAGTGTGACTTATTGAACTGATTTAACTTCTTTCATGTGCTCATTTTAAAATTGAAGAGCGAAAATAGTTACTTGCAACTAGTGGATAGTCGCATATCGTTTGTCTACTCCAATGACCAAGAACATTGATTGATATCAATACAATGGCTGTCATTTTTACATAGAGGATGTTATTAAGTATTCTTTAACCAGTTAGCCGATCCTATATAAAAAATAGTTCAAGTTGGTGCAGTGTTAGGTTAAGCTCTCCAAGAAAACAGTACGGTCTATGGTTTAATTTGACTAATTAATAAGCGACAGAGAGATATATAACTTGGTTTAGTTTTGATTGTTTTTCAGCTTTCATATAAAGGCAAGTGGATAAACAATTGAAAGAGGGATAACCTCAGTGTGATGAAAACAATGGATCCAACTTGTTTCTGATACCCGTGTGAAATTGACAAAATAATTACTTTGTAACTAGTAGTAGCACATTGTTTCTTGACCAAATTAACCAAGAATATTCATTGGAACTATATTTCCGAATCTGATTGGTCAAATAAAAAAAATTAGAATTGGATTAAGTATGACAACAAAACCCGGTGGATCAGTGGTTTTAACCATCATAGGAATACAGGGTGAGCTGGTTTCTGGTTTAATGGTTTTCATGGGTTCAAACTTCAAATAGAGTTAGCTAGTTCTAGTATTACTTTATTGCATATATAGCATGGTCTATCATCTATAATATATATAGACTCAATCATCTATCTGTTTTCTGAAAATTATGTTTGAGATATATGAATCACTCTTTACTTCAAACATCTCATTAACACCTTTTTTTTTTCTATTTTTCTATCATATCATATCACCTGATATACCTACAATTTTGTATTCTTTTTTCTCTTTCTCTCATTAGGTGTCAAATAGATGAGAGGGTGTCCATGAATCATTTTTTGTTTGGCAAATAAATTCTGATTGTCCAACATATGTCTAGGCACACACGAGACAAGTAACAACCTTGTTTCATCTTCATTGACCAGACAATCAGCAGCACTCAGAAACTTTAAGTTCATAATTTACTGCAGGAATTGTAATTACCCCCCGCCCCCTATACTCATTAGGTGCATATACATCTAGTGAGAGTATTGTTTAGATGCATAAATATTATTGTTGATATAGGGGATTTACCACTACTGTGGATAGCGCAGCAGATTCCATGCCAGCAAAATTATCCTCTATCACGTGTTTATTATATATATTGATCCTTATCAGGCTCTCAACCGTGCGTGTATATATATGAATATTTGTATGCACAAGTTGATACTTTAGCCCCACTGACTGCAACTGGTATTAAGAAATGCAAACAAAATTAAGAAAAAGGAAAAAATTAATGACCTAATCACATTACCGGAAACTAACACCAAGGTTTAAAAGTCAGCCTCAAATACCACTTGCACGTGTTAATTCAGACAGCTATAGAGTAGGAAAATCAGTTGCACGAATACTATACTAAAACAAATGTTAAAATCTTATCCATTGAATTTAAATTGAAGATTTAAAAACAAAACCTTTGACAGAAATCAAAGGCATGGGATTACAGCTTAGAATTCGTACTAATGAGCATTTTCCTAATTCAAATGGGAGGGGTTGAGGGTTGAAAACATTTCTATATTTGAAGCTATACAATAATTTCTCCAAGCATATTATAATTTTCTAATAAGATAATTCGGGATCTATATAAACTCCTAGACCTTACACTCTTCCTCATCCTCATCTTAAAAACACACTACCTGCTAACAAAGCATCTTCAGACACAATGAATGACCGTGTCCGACATGCTCCAGCTGCAGAAGTTGCCAACAGGGACAGGTCCCAAGGAGTCACAAAGTCACTTCCAAAAAGAGGGCAGATTAAGTCCAAGATAGTGGCAAGTGCCTTTCATTGCATCACCAATGTAATTTGTCAAGCCTCGTCAGCTGGTGGCCTGCATTTTCCAAGACAAAAATAGTCACTTAGCTTGAAGCAGGGCTGATTAATGCTTAAGGATTTTCTTGTTTGTATATTGTATCATTTAGTTTTTCTCCTTCCTCCTGTAACTTCTATTGTTGTTATTATTATTATACACATGGCTCCATGCTTTTCCCCCTTCTTGGTTTCCTATATACAGCTTTCGAAAATAATTTAATCCAACCTATATATATAAAGGATGACATGCACTAATAAATAAGTAAACTTAAGATAAAATTGTTACACGCAAATAGTTTTATTTTTTAAAATCCACCAATGTATATAAAAGGGAGTTCGCTTTAATACACTGCCTTAGTAGCACACACTTATCACTATTTTCGTAGTAACTTTAGCTTCCTTCTTTTCTTCTAATTTTGTATTCCTTACTTTCTAGCAAGTTTATATGGTTGTTTTATGATAACGGACTTAATTATACTTTAATGGGAAGGCATGTCAAACAGCAGGAAATAAAAGAAAATAGAATGGTCTAATAACAATAACAAAATAGCAAGAAAAACTTCAAAAAAACTGAAACATAAGACTGTAATTGCAGGATCTTCCTATTAGAAAGACCCTTTCAAAAATAAGCGTATGCTGCTTTAGGTGACAGAAACACGGTATTCTTTAGTAAAAGGCGAAAGAATAGTTCGCTTTGTTTCTATCACACAGCTCCGTGGTAAGCATAACCAATTACCCTTAATTATATAGCATAGATAGTTTACTTGCTCTTAGTATACCATTCTATGTGGGCTTTCGGTAATAAAATGTAGACACCACACGTTTAACACTCTCCAGTCTCCAATCATCTGTGCTGCCCCTCATCCAATCAAGATTGAAGATACTGCTCTCAGGTCCTCCCTCATCTACTATTGTGAATACTTGAATTTCCATCTCACTTTTTATTTTTTCTATTACAAATCTTCTTCTGCTCTGAGAGTTCTTTGTGTGCTATTATCACTCTGTAGAGTCTTCAGGGCTTGGGATAACCAGCTTCTATGCTCGTTTCTTTTAAGTTTATTGCTCTTACAGCGCTCTGATCTTGGAGTGTTAATAATAGGAATTCTGTAAAATGTTTAGAAACTATGGATCAAAGCTACCTCTTTGCTATGACCAAAGACTCAAAACAACAAAGAGAGTTATCATTGTAAAAGCATTTTGTCTAATCTTCTTCTCTCTGTCTATTCTTTTGCTATTAATTTAGCAGAAGTGACAAAAGAAAAAATGAAAAAAATAGATGTGTATGGATACAGTATACATAAAGAAAAAAATAGTTATGCCTTCAACTGGCTAGTATTTTTGTCGAAGAGTTGGGTTGATGAGGCTCTGAAAATTACCGAAACAATGGAACTAAAAACATTGGGTCTTGTTGGAATTCCCGGAAATATTTATAAAAGATCAATAGTTATCAGGAATACATTACTTTAAATTATCAAGAAAAACACAACAGAATCTAGATATTAGTCTTAATAGAATTATCGTTTTATTCTCATTATCACCTAATAGATTAAAATTGATTTCCACACATTTAAACCCATAAAAAATATAAATAATTAATATAAATTTTATAATATAATATTAATTAATTAGAAATTATAAAATTCCTAAAATCTCCCTTTTGTGCAACCATACGTATAAGCCACCATTGAGACAGTTATTACTAATAATAGCACATTGTCTATCCAAATAGCTTTAACCTATCGACTATCGACTAGAACTTCGAAGTAACAAATTGAGACAATTATAGGTTTTGTTTAGAATTAGGTTAAGCTCACAGCAACCAATTAAAACCAATCTAAGGTTAAAATTAAGCATCTGAGCTTAGTGCAAGGAGCTGTTTCCTGATTTCTGGAACAATGACATTCATAAAAACTAGTTAAAATTTAGAAACTGGTTTGATGGGGTACACCAGGCCCGTGCAGTAGTGCAACACATGGGCGACGCATGAAAGCCCCAGTAGCAAGCTACTGTGGTGGACCCTCCCCTCAAAAAATTAATTTAATATCGTGTGAACCAATGGTCCACATATCAGATATTAAACTGATAAGAACAGATACTACACTTGATCTTAGCCAAAAGGCCGAGAAAGGTATGATTTGTTCAATGAAATAATGTTGTTTTTATACTTCAGTCTTCAGTGCTTGTTATTTCTCTTGCGCAATGTGGGACTTCGTTACACTGAAGGTCTTCTTGTTTTGTAGTCCTTAGGACAGTATTTGTTTGGTCGACCAGCAACTATCCATGTCTAACAAATCTTTGTTCTAACTATGGATAATTGATGCCTTCAGCCACAATTAACGAAGTCACGATAGCTACTTGCTTTAAGCTTGTCGATTAATGCATAATACTGATAATTTTGACAGATGAGTCTGAATGAAAAGGGACAACATCACAGCATATTGAGTCTTGAGACTGGTATATTCTAGTTCTGCATAGTAGACAGGAACAAAGCCACTCCTGCAAAGACCAGAAACTTATTTCTCATTTGTGACAGGGTCCGTAAAATCATAGTTGTTTTGAATCTTCAAGTTTTCCAGGGAAAATTTTTTGGACCATCTGAATCCAAATTTACTAACTAAAAAATGGAACCTCCTGTACAACTACATTTTGAAAGAATTATGCTGGACAATATTCTGTAAAAATCCATTAACTTGATTGAGCATGCAGCTATTATACTCATACTTGTAGTGCTATCTTGTTGAATGTTTGTCAATTTTTTCAAATTGAGATGTTGGTGTTCATTATATCTTTTGTTGAATGTTTGGAAGTTGGAATTCATGCCCCTTCTGCTGAGCTGACTCATGTTTGCAAAAATTTTGACCATTGCAAAATTAAATCAGAATAAAATAAACATTTGAGGATAGAGAACCTCATTTTCTTTGTTTGTTAGAAGGATTACGTTATATAAAATAATAAGAGATGCTTCAGTGTACGAATGAATTAATCAGTGCACTCAATTAATCTCGTACACGAAGAAGGATCAAAATGTAGAGGGCTGGGAAGAGAAGGAATCCACCAAGAGAATTATCTTGTCATTCTTCCGTTGAGGAGAGATAAATTTGTGAAATTAACAAGATGGTGGTTATGACACCGGACTCTATTCTTCCTTGAATCAGAAACTTCTGGTAGCACCACAGTAACATTAAAAAAAAAGTGCTCATTCTTCACGGGTTTTCAAACATTCAATGATTAGACGTTAATTTCATATATGTTTTCTTCCTAAAAATCCACAAGATTTCTTCATTCACACCCTAAGTAGCACCTATTTCCTATGAAACTTTTTAACAGATCTGTACAACGAAAACAAGTCATTGATCTAAATATCAAAAATAAAAATTGCATAAAAAATTAAGTTAAAGATGGAAAAAGGAATAGAGAAACAAATTAAAAATACCCTTTATTCAGAAAGACTTGGAGCCCAAATTAAAAACATTGTTATTCAGCAACAAACTTTAACTGAAATCGCAGAGTTTTCCATATAGGAAAAACTCTTGTAAAAATTGGCCATATGCCGCTTTAAGTGAAGAAAACACGGTATTCTTTAGTAAAAGGCGAAAGAATAGTTCGCTTTGTTTTCAACACACGGCTCCGTGGATTAGAGATACGACGGCCCTCTCATTTTGTAGTGTCAGCAATTTACTTGTTTTAAGTATACCACTCGATATGGGCTTTTGCTAAAAAATGTAGGCACCTAGACACTTAACATTCTCTCGGTACCCCTCGTCCTTTCAAGACTCAAGGTAGTAGGCGTTTCACTTTTTTATAGTGCATTTTTTAATTAGGGACAGATTCACATCAGATGTTTATAAAAATTACATTGTCTGGCTATAACAATTACAGTCTAATGCATCTGACTGTCTAGGAACAAACTGATTTTTGAAGATTATCAATTTTCTGTAATAGAGATTATTAGTAAAATTAAGTTTCTTATGTATAGACAAACATTGCATTTGTTTTAACATCTTGATATAAGTCTTCTTGTATTAGACAAACTTTTGATTTTCTCTAGGTGTGAGATGCTCGGTTTATTGTTGTATCATTTTGGATTTAATATAATTACATTTTTTTTCAAAAAAGACTCAAGACACGGTTGTCAGTGTCCTCCCTCATCCATGCATTTTATCAATGTTGATTTTTCATCGCACTTTCTTATTCTCTAATTACCAATCTACTGTCATGCCAACTTGATGTGGTCACGCATCATAAAATTCACTGTAAAGAAAAGGAGTGTGCATAGAAAACCATTGTGTTAACTGATTGAACATCATGATGATACAAACTACTAAGCAATAGAACATGTATATTTATACGATCGGAGAGATGAGTATCATGTAAGCTAAGTGATATACATCAATAACTGAATGGACATTAGCTTATTCAACCTAACTAAATACAACAGATGCAAGGATTCAAATATGACCGACAAGGCCGAACACAAACTCTAATTTCTTTTAATGCTGGTACCTGGTAATCAGATTAGTCAATTGTTCTTTTCTTCTAACCTGTATGTTTGTTAGTATGTCAAATACAAGGTGTATGCTTTGCTTTATCGTTTTCATCATTTTCATGGGAGATGAGAATAATGCACGTACTGCTATACTATATACAGATGCACTGCTATAGCATTAGCGGGTAAAGAATTAAGCTTGTTTCTTTGTAGGTAAAAAATTTGCAGGTACATTTTATTTTATTTTGCCTCCATGTACCTCACACCTGACACAAGTGTCTTGTGAACTTGAAATGTGGACAACATAAATAAATATTTTTTATAAAAACTAGAAAACTGAAAATATTGTTACAATATATATTTAAATCAAAATTTAAATGCTAACTTCAGGAAATACTAAGTTTCATCTATTTTTATATCATTTAATAATTTTTAATTAAAAAATTGGGATAATTTTTAATTAAAAACTAATTAAATAGTGTAATAGTGTAAAAATATCTCCACGTTAGTCAAAGTTGTCATACATTGGCAAATCAGACTAATGAAACTAACCAGGTAGGAGAGCTGAGAGAATATGAGACACTCCATTAGTTTTTTCTGTCTCTTTTGTCATCATTTCATGGTCCAGCTTACAGGTAAAAAAATTGTAGTGTTTGGTGGGAGATATCTGTCACAGAAAGAAAACTAGAATAAAATCATTACATTCTTGAGTGTACTTTTAACAGGTGCTATGTTCATGTCTAAATAGTTCATTTGATTCTTAAATACAAATTATTATCAAAGAAAGTGTTGGATCTCTCATAAAGCTGCACGTACAATCAAACTTTTTTTCTTCAAAAAGGAAGATATTATCAACACACAGTAATTTAATTATGAAATTCCTAGCTATTGTATGTTTCCACACTTCCACTGTTCCACACATACGATTTTAATCCAGTTATATATATGTGCACACGCGATCAATCATATCTCAGAATTCCTTTTATGATATATATATATATATATATATATATATATATATATATATATATAATATATTCCAGTTCCATGCATGTGGAGCACAGAATAATATAATTAAGCAAACACTCATTAATATTGCAGTTTCCGTTCGTGGCAATAGAAATAAGAAAATATAAATACAGAACAAAAAAAATGTAATTATTAAGGTTTATGTAATGCCAATCATCATGGAAAATTATGTTGGAGCACTAAAGGACGTAATAGGAGCAGCTTGCTGAGTATAATTATCTGGGGAAATCTGGTCAAAGAAGCATTGAATGTTTGTTGGTAAAATATCAATTAATATTGTTTGAAGATTAATTTAAAAAGACAAATAAATAGTACTGAAAACAAAATTATCTTTTAAAAGTAGATAAATAAAAGGAATGCAGATAGTAATACATTTTACAGCCAGCTAGCTAGCCAGATATTCATTGAAGAGCTTCACATCAATTTTTTTAAGGAAAGAGCTTCACATCCTAATTCATATTTAAAGAGGTTAATTTGTTTTGCTTTTCTAGGTACTCCATCTCATCTCTTAATTGGAGGTTCATCATTGCCAAGCAACAAGAACCTTTCCAACACAATTAAACTGTCCCAAGACCATCACTAGTTTAGGACGGCAGGACCACTTTGCCATTTATATTTGCATTGATTAATGATGGTATTTAAACAAATTTAGAATTTCGAAAATGTGGTTGCAAATAAAATGTTGTATAGATATGAAGTTGTTTTGCTAAACATTTTTACTTTAGTTTTGAGCTTTACTAAAAAATCTAATAATTCTTGATTGCTGGCAAACTTATAATTTTACCAGATTTGTTAACATCATTTCTTAGGACCGATTTAACTAATCAATAGTGAAAATTAATTATGTTACAAAAAAAATATTGTAGTTTTATGTTACAAGTATTTCTTTTTACATATATTTTTTTAATCTTTAGTTACATAAAATCATTCCTGAGTTAAAAGTTAACAAAGCCTTAAAATCTTGTTCGGTGTAGTTTATTGTTTAAAGTTTTTAAATTTTACAAAATTAAACTTAAATTAGTTTCTCCTTCTATTTCTAGTTTTAAAAATTAAATTTGTTATCAATCTTACAATTTTTTTAACAAGTTCATTAGAAAGATGTCACACTCTTGACATAAAGTTGTGATAAGAGGATATGGAGTGAGAGAAAAAAGAACAAAAATATATAAGTTTTTTATGAACTTTTGAATCTTAAGCATTTAGATCATGATCGAATGGGTTTAAAAAATCCAAATTTAATTTAGGCTAAAAATTCAAAGCTTGTGCCCTGCATTTCATTAGACATGCAGAGGATTCAATCCAAGTCCTGGGCTATAATGGGTTAAGTCAAAAAATATATATTCAATTTCAACTTCTAAAATGAAATTTGAGCTTAATGAAAGTCTAGTTTGTATTGACTTTTGCGAGCTAAGCTTAGAATGATACATGATTGGATCCGACTAAAAACGATTAAATTTAATTTGTGCAAAAATAAAAGAAAAATAAATTGTAAAATATATGTTAATTAGATGGATAGAAATAAGAAAAAACCAAAGAAGTTTCCTTCTATTATATTTAGATGAATAAAAGAGAGGGTTAATACAAATGAACAAATTGTATAAAAAAAACATAGTTTTAACGGCAAATTAAAAATATTGAGTTTAATCCCAAACAAGTATATACATTCTGTTATATTATTTTAACATTAAATGATTTTATTCATAAAACATATTTAATTTTTAAATTACCTAAGACAAAATTGGAAAATAGAAACTCTTTGTCCAACTTTCACGCCAATTTAGAGATTTTTTTTAACTAGACTACACAAAAAAAAAATCATTTTTTATATTTCTTCTCTTCAATAAAATTAAAAAGATTAATATTTTTATTTTATTTCTCTCCAAATTTTCCAGCCTTCTAAACACGATGTTAAGCTTGGATGAATACATTCCTAGATCGTGTCTCCAAAGTTAAGTGGCGGGTGAATTGTCATTATTGGCGAACCACACATAACTAACCAAATAAATAAAACAGAACAAAACAAATGGAAACTAAATTAGTTATAATATACGGATAGTGTATTTTTTTTTACTATCCAATTATACGTTGTCACATATGGTAATATATATCTTTGTTTTTTATTATACTTAATTATTTTAAAAATCATATTTAAAATAATTGCTATTTAGTTAAACTGTTAAAGATATATATAAACATATTTACATTAAACTTGCCTCATCAATGTGTTTTGTATGTTCAAGCCCTAGTTGGTGATTTACCTAGGTTGAAATGAGGAAATGATTAGTACGAGGTGTAGGCATAGTGACTAAGCTGATTGTGATAGTTGACAAAAACATTGTAGCTAGGCTGCCATGAAAAAGACTTTTCACGTTTGGTTGACCCCTTGGTTGTTTTTCATGTGCCCTACAAGATCCCTGCCAACCGAACTCTAATGTTTATATGCACTCTCTTCTTTCGAGGGAATACAAACCATCAATAGTTACAAATCCACCGCAAAATCCACGATTATTTCACACTTTCTACTCTCTTTATTAAAGCTTATTAGGTTAATGGCACTGATCATTATCACGATTTAACACCATTAATGTCTCACATCCACAACGTCAAGTTAAGCCCAAGCACCTGACCCTGCTTCATGAATGACAATTCACCCCCAAAATGACATTATTTGCACTTTTTCTATTAACAATCATTGTTTTCGGATTAATTATCGTAAAATTATTTTAATTTTATAAATAATTTTTAATTGAGTCCTGATTATATAATTATATTAAATGACTAATGATAAAGAACTTAATTTTTATAATAATTTTATTTAACTCAAATAAAATTATCTCATAATTAGGAATATATGAGGAATATTTATGATCTTAAAAAAATAGTTTTATGCAATGTGATCTAATTACATGTGATCCTCTACACATATCAGCAACTTCTCCGAGCCACTTGATAGTACAACCAATACATTTATCATCACAAAAACATATTATTCTTTAAACATAGGGGCAAATTAATAACACGTTATTTAATATACTCTTCGAAATAAATTTTTAACTATTAGATGTAATTTAGTGTAACTTTTAATAATTTTTAATTAATAGTAAAAAGTATATGAAAAAATATGTTAAAGGGTATATTTTATTGGCCGTTATTTTCTCAATTGCCAATGTAATTATAACATATCATGTCTCATTATACCAAAAAAATATATACGTACACTCTCATGCTTGCTAGTATACATACGTAGAGGGAAAAACAAGAGATAGAAATAGAGAAATATAAATATGATAATTAATACAGCGGGACATGAGGAGAAATAAAAAAAAATGAGTTATTAATGAAGTGTTTGTATTATTGAGATAGCTATACATAACTACTCAAATAAAAGAATTAAACATGAATTTTAATTAAACATGAATTTTGTTTGTACTTAAGTGGGAAAGTGTTGATGAATTGACAAGTGCATCAATTCGATAAAATTAAAATGGAAGTCCGAGTGTTGAATTCACGTAAATTTTGTTTGTACTTAAGTAGATGAATAGTTAATTAAAAAAATAATTAAAAAGGTTGTAAAAAACAATAAATTAAATTACTAAAAATTAAATCAAACAAGAAAAAGAATTAAACATGAATTTTAATTAATTAATTAAAGATATAAAAAATAAGAAAATCCAATAATATGATAGAAGAAGATTCAGAAGAAGATGAGAATGCTGAAAACTTAGCCTACCAAAGATGCTCTTTAATGTAATATTAATGATTTTTCTCTATTTATAATTATTTCAATTTATACGTGCATCTATTAGTATACTCTAACTTTGTTCTCCCGCACAAAAAAACTTAATTTATCTATTTTTTTTCTTTCAGATCCCTTTTCAGAGTTGAAATAGTAAATTGCAATAAGAATACAGATGTATAACACATTAAACAAATATCAACATATATCTAGTGATGACTTCATTTATATATTATTTCTCAATTCTATTAGAAAATAATGTTTCTCATCGTTACCCTTAAAACTTACCATGCAAATGGGATATCAAGAAAAAACAATAATATTAAGCACAAAAAGAATAATGCAAAAGTAATATTCATAAATAGATAGGAAGATAAATTAATCAAGAGTAAAAAATAAAGATAAGAAAGAGAATTGAAGGAAAAAATAAAGAATTTTATTCTATTCGAATTTTTGTGTGTCTTCTCATCTTTCTCTCTTCTTCTTTTATAAGTACAAATTAGCAAACTTCTGAATTTGTCTGATTTTCTTAATTAGTCATTCTTTTCTTAATTATTCTATTTTCCTGTTTTTCTTAATTAGTCTTCTTTTCTTAATTATTTTTTCTTTCCTTAATTAGTCATTCTTTTTTCAATTAGCTTGCTTTCCTTAATTAACACTTCTTTTCTCAATTAGCTTGTTTTCCTTAATTTTTACTGCATTTATGGGCTATATTTCAATCACTTTTAATATTCTATGCACAAAAACTTAAATGATGTTAATTTAATAATTATTTGCTCAAAAAAAAAATTAAAAAAGAAAAATTACAATTTTTTTTATAATTTAACACCAAATTATACTCATAATTAACAGTTATTAGAAAGATATACCAATATTAACTATATGAAACAACATAGTATTTTCTAGCACACTAATTATTAGTAAAATTTAATTAAAAATTATAAAATTAATTATGAGAAATTTATTAAATAAGAAGTAAATCTCAAAAAAAATGATTTCTAATAAATTCCCACTTATAATACAGAATGTGTCAGAAATGTGTATTAACAGTTTTTTAGAGTTGGGCACACCCATGGAGCCAAATTAATTTCAGTATAACCGTTCTTATTTTTATTAAACTATACTCATTATGCAGTTATTTTTATCCTTATTTCTTTATTGATATCATAAATGATCTATAACAATTATTAAAAAAAATATTTACTATTCTTTTTCTAAATTGTGGGTATTTTTTATTGGAGATAATTTTATTCGGATCAAATAAAAAAATTCATTCACTGATTAACAAATAAATAAAATCAAGCGATAGACTTATTTATGTTAATATCTCCTTTATCTAACATATATTAAACTATTAGTATGGACATAAACGTTGAGTATACTAATATTTAATGTGCCAATATTATATATATGTGTATTAATAAAATTATGTATAAAATATGACATGCATGTGTTATACTGAAAGTATGATCTTCATGATATATATATATATATATATATATATATATATATATATATATATATATATATATAAAATAAAAGTTGATATATTGTTGAAACATTAGTATATGACTTTTTTTGTGTGATAAATATTAACAATAACCATAAAACAAATTAAGATTAGGAATGAAATTTTTTGTAACTTCAGAGTTAGTGAAAAATAAATAAATTTAATCACTAGTATATTATTTTTTGTTGTTGTGCGAGACATTACATGCATTTAGTGTAATGGATAATGTCATTATAGGTTATTGGTGAGAGCAGTTTGTAGAACACTGTATAACATTAATTCCATCCATGACATGATTACCGAGTTACGTAGTTTTTTTTTTACAGCACCAGATCACGTAGTTAAAGATATGTTATCTTGACAATGACAACCAATTTTACCTTTAATTTTAATTTTTGCATTTATCTTATATAGTATTTTGTATCTTTCTTTTTAAATAAACCTCAAACATATTTTTATAAGTTTTAACATTTTGAACTGATGATGTGATTATTTTTTTTACTGTATTTAGTCATATTTAAATCTTATTGTGTCTTTCTAAATATGTATTGTGTGAAAATTAAATTTAGATTGTTGTCCACAAATTTAACATATATTACCAATTAAGTTGTGTTATTGAATATTTTATATTGTTTGTCAATGATTTTTATTTATTTATTTCATTCTTTTCATGACTGAAAGTATACATTTGTTGAAATTTTCTATTCTAATAATTAATATGGATTAATATTATAAGACAATTATATTAATTAGTTATCATTAATATGTTTTATTTTATATAATCAAATTAAGTTAATTTGTTAGATAATTAGGTATTGACTCATTAGAAAATAATATAAACTCTATTATAAAAAGATCATGGTCCCTAATATATCAAGTCAGGACTTCTTCTCCCATCTAAATAACTACAAAGATCTTATTAACAATAAAAAAAGTTTCGATTGAGGAAAAATCATGAAATCACCGGTTAACTACGGATTCATATTACGTTGTATTTATTTAATTAATTCATTATGAATCTAGATATTTTTAAAATTCTTCTTAATTTTAATTTTTGCATTTATCTTATGTAGTATTTTGTATCTTTCTTTTTTAAATAAACCTCAAACATATTTTTATAAGTTTTAACATTTTGAACTGATGATGTGATAATTTTTTTTTACTGTATTTAGTCATATTTAAATCTTATTGTCTCTTTTTAAATATGTATTGTGTGATAATTAAATTTAGATTGTTGTCCACAAATTTAAAATATATTACCAGTGTTATTGAATATTTTATATTGTTTGTCAATCATTTTTATTTATTTATTTCATTCATCACTTTTTTTAATTCTTTCTTCTTATCACTAAAAGTATACATTTATTGAAATTTTCTATTTTAATAATTAATGCGAACTAATATTATAAGATAATTATATTAGTTATCAGTAATATGTTTTATTTTATGTAATCAAATTAAGTTAGTTCGTTAGATAATTAGGTATTGACGTATTAGGAAATAATGTAAACTCTATTATAAAAAGGTCTTATTAACAAGTAAAGAAAGGTCTTAATATATCAAGTTAGGACTTCTTCTCCCATCTAAATAGCTACAAAGGTCTTATTAACAAATAATGAAAGGTTAGGTTGAGGAAAAATCATGAAATCACCGGTTAACTACAAATTCATATTACGCTGCGTTTATTTAATTAATTCATTATGAATCTAGATATTTCTAAAATTCTTCTTAATAATCTAACATAATATATTTTTGGTAATTATGGATATTTGATTAACATAATATATTTTTGGTAATTATGGATATTTGATAAGAATTTGCTTAAATTCAAACATAGACACCGTATGTTGAATGATATTTTTGCTTCAGCTCCCTATTATTCTGCTAACCGTGATCGCGCGGCAAATCCCTTTCCACTAGAATATTATGCAGAGATGCACGCATGATCCATCAGGCAGTAAAAGGGAACGTGATGAGGAGGACTGGTGACATCTCGCATCAAACATGTCCTCCCGAGTCTGGTTATGACACCTGGCCACTCTCCTTTGTAAAACAATTAAAATTAAAAATCCCATATACTTAATTAGAGTATTTGATAGTGTGAAATGAAATAAGTAAATTGAGGTACAAAAATTTAAATTAAATTAAATATAAAGGTATGAATCTCATCATTTTTTTAGCTTCCTTTTACTGCAAACAAACAAAAATATTTTTTAAATTTAATTCAATTCTAAAAAGTTAGTTAATAGAATAAAAATTAACTTTTACTTATATTATGTGAGTACTATCTCTCAGTGAACGTAGGATTTGGATCTTTCTTATTAGAAGAAAAAAATATCTATCTAGCTAAAACATTCTTACAGCAGGCATAAAATTAATTACACTCTAGTTTGTCTGGTAAGTAATTGAAGTAGGTAGGAGGCTGGGCAGTGTATATATATCTAGGGCTACCCCTTCTGGTGTTTGCCTTGAATAATCAATCAGTGAAATAGCTAGGTAGCATGAGTAGTAGAGGTGAAAGCAGTGGTGGTGGCCAAAGCTCCTTAAATTACCTCTTTGGATCAGAAGAACAGCCAAAGCCTCCTCCCCCAAAGACAGTTTCATATCCATTGCCACCTTATGGAATTGACATCGATAACAACCACAATCCCCCTACTGGTCAAGGCCAACACCTGGGAAACGTTCTCACCGTAAGCTTTAATATTTCTCAATTTATTTATTTATGTTTAAATTATTCATTCCATCCTTATAGTTTTATGATTATTATCTTTTTAGTTCCTATAGTTTGAAAGTAGTTCTTTTAGTTTATATAATTTATATTTTAATTCTCTTTAGTCCTATAATTTTAAAAGTGATTTTTTTAATTTTATAGTTTTATGATGCTTACTTTTTTAGTCTCTATAATTTTTAAATTAGAGAGACTAAAAAGAAAATTAAAATGTAAACTATATAAACTAAAAAAAATACTTTTAAACTAGAGAGAGTAAAAGAGAATTAAAATATAAACTATAAAAATTAAAAAAATAACAACCATAAAAGTATAGTGACCAATTTAACCTTTATTTATTAGTTAGACATTCAATTAATAATCTTGGTTTCTTTTTTATCAATGCTTTTAATAATGAATCAGAATCGTCCATCGACAAAAGTTCAATCGGTTCCAGGTGGACACTCATCGCTTGGATACTTGTTCGGAGACAAGTGATATCGATCATGTTTTCATTTTATTATCTCGATCGATATATCGAATTCCCTGATAGTACTGCATATTGGTGCCTCTGAAAAGGAGTATCAACAACCAAGTTATTGCATATGTTTAAAAGTAGATATCGTATGAGGCCGTGGGTTATGTACGTTGATTGGGTGGGTGTTTATCATTACTGTATGTACTGTGGGCTTTCTATGGTACCTAGCTAGTTAAAGTGTGGCTTTTATTAATTGTTATGTTGGCATTGGGTGGGTGTTGTTCTTTGATTTCTACGGGTTGCATTAAGCTCAGGTCTGCAGCTTCCTTATCTTGTTTCTTATCTTTCGCACGCCTTGTGCTAGCTTGGTTGCAAGTTATTAATAAATTCGATCATTGGGCTTTCTAGCTAGCTACCAAGAAAAAGGAATGCAAGTACTATTTCTACTATATATGCTTCAACAAACTAAATAAGAGATGGATATTTCCTTTTCAGTTTTATGTTGGTTGATCTTTCTCACAATATATATATTATTCAAATTCAATATTTCACACTGAACTTTTTTAATTCAACATATATACTATATTCTTTATATTAATTAATTAAAAGCTAGCTAGCTAGAAACATTCTTTTTCCACAATGCAACTTTCTGAGTTGTACTATATATATTGCCTGAACTTTGCGGAGTTTCTGTAAGGTTGATTCACTATTGCATATTGGTTTTAATGTATCCTTTAATTATGATCCAGTTCTCACTTTTGTTTGTCAAGATATATAGTAATTAGCCAATGATTAACACTTGAATTTTAATTTTACGTTGATGATCTAACTTCGATTTAGTTAACTCTCTTCATCGTCACAATCACTAAACTTTTAAGTTATAATTAAGAACCATGCATCAAGTTTATTAAGAGCTTACAACTCGTTGGGGTGCTTTCTGTTGTCTTCATGAAATCCTCCTCATCGTTTATTCATCGGACACCCCACACACTTCGTTATTCTCTCATGTGGCCATATATATTTGATGTGCTTGGATGAGCAGTGATACACGTACCGTAATAACCATCCATTTGACCATTATGTATGTGGAATAATATATATATATATATATATATATATATATATATATATATATATTATATTATAATATTAAATAAAAGGATATTTTATTTTAATGCCAACTCACAGGTGTTTATGAGTGGTGCGGCACTGTTGGGATGTTCTTTTTCCCTTCTATTTTTCCTGGGATTTGAGGGGGACAAAACAATTAATCAATTTACAGTACTCTTTAAAATAATGGAAATTTAAACCATATGTTTATGTCTCAGAGAATTAGAAGAAACAAACAATCCCTAATGCATTACGTCTTATTACTACATGAATTATAACTGTTTAGAAACTTAGATTTACATAAATTTCAATTTCTTAGTGAAATAATTATAGGAAAAAATTTGTATTGAGAACATATTAACTTACTTTAACTTTAAAAGAGTTATTCATCCTGAACAAATTATCATGACATAAATAATTTAATATTTTAAATTAATTAAAATCTCTTAAATTAAGAGATAGTAGAATTAATTCTTATTAGATAATTACTTAATATATTTTTAATTTAATGATACATATTTGATTATCCATATGTCACATGGTAATTAATCAACATCATAAATAACATGATCATAAATCAGTTAATAATTTCTCATTTAAGATAGTTTTCTGCTAGAGTTTTCAACAACAATTAATTATAATAGAATCAATTGTATTAATATACTGTGCTTAAAGTTAATGGAATTAATTATATTAATATACTGTACATTAAAGTTTTTGCGAGATACCTACTCTTATACTTATTCTATTTAATTAGCATTCATTATAATGGAGAAATCAAATTAACTTTCAACATTAAAAAGAATATAATAATCACTCATATGCATGTTGACAATTAGGGTTAAAATATAAGTCAAATTGAATCTAATGTAACTTAATTCAATAAGAATTAGATTACACGAACTAAAATTAAGTCAAAATAAAATAATTTAGAGATAAATATCATCATTATACTCATATATTTACATACACAATTTCATGAATAAAATATAAGTCGATCTAAACTCAACTTAAGTTAAAATTATTTAATTAATAAATGAGTTTAATTTTCAGTCAGGCTTAATTTATTAATTTAGAAATTAAGTTTATCGAGCTAACTAGTTCTGAACTATTTGACAATAATGGTGTTATAGTTAACTACTTATTTGGCATAGATTTTTTTTCATGTATTTATATTTAAATATTTTCATTAGTTTAATGGAAAATTTTCTTCAGGATGATTTTGTGGAAATTATAGATGTAGTTTCTTTTTGTAAGAGAAAAGGTTAGCGTCCAATCGTGGCAACGGGTAATTAATTAATTGACCACATTTTTTTTTAACATGCATGGCTGAACGTTTACCCACGTTAAGAAAAATGTTTTAACCATTGTCGTGCACTGTTATAATGTGTTTATTAGCATCTGAGTACTTGTGTAAGTGCCGGATATTACCTACCAATGATCTATTGAACAAAACAAAAATTGTAACTTGTAAGTTATAACTTGCAGCTTAGTTGAATAAATTAAATTTGCGGCTTTTACATTGTTGATAAATTTGACGTGGTTTTATAAGTTTCTAGTATGTATCCCCACGCTTTTTATAAGTTTCTAGTATGTGTCGTCACGCTTTGTTTCAATTTCTTGTTTTGGTGCATTAAAAGTTTAGGTGAGTTTTGGTGCATTGTTGGTCGCTTTGTTTCAATTTAGGAGCATCTTTTGGACTTTATATTTAATTTTTAATTAAGATACCATTGCTTGTTTAGTTGCATATGATGAAAAAGTAATATAGTAGCAGAGAAAGAGTTTATATAAAAAAAAAAGTATGTCGAGTCGTTTGAGAAGCAACTATGTTCTAGCAAAAATTATGCACTCTAAGTTGTAGGAATAAAAATGCTCTCATTCTCAATTACACAAAATAGATAGTAACATGTCAAGTAAAAATGGCGCATGAGGAGCGCACAAGGCCACAGTAATTTATTTCAAAAATAAATAAGGCCACAGATATTAGTTACAGAATGAAGAGCTTGGTTTGAGATGTCTTGTAATTAATTATGCTAAAGTGGTGGAAACTGGAAAGCCTAATGGGATAACATAATAACAAAAAAATGGTTCCGAAAATTAACTTTTTGAATAAGTTATCTTTCGTTCTGGAAGGTAATTTCCAAAATGGATAAAAATAACGACCAGGTGTCATGCTTTGGTGTGCACAGTGTAGAGATTTTTTTTTTTTTGACAGACACAGTGTAGAGAATTTATTTACTGTAAGTTTTAGGTGATCGATTTAAGTGAATATAGAATTGCAACAAAACGAGATTGACCTATCCTTCTGTCTGGACCTAAAGAAAAAAAATATTAGCTCATCTAAGATCGAGCTTCAAATAAATCTGGTCTCATTGAAAGGTAATCACATTAGAGATCATAAAGAAAAAGAAAAAAAAAAGAAGGTATTTTGCATTAAAAATATACCAATACTTTTTACTGGGCCAAGCCCAATAACATGGCATCCATAATCTTTAACTCTAGTGATGCTTCTGATTTATCAAACAACAACAATTGCTCCAACAATAATAACATTAAAGAGTGAATGATACACAAATACATACTTTATTTGATTTTAAAAATAAGATTAAACATATAATTCACTCTTTATACATATTGTGAATTCTTAACTTAATCTTTATATGTAAAATAAAAATGGATTAAATTAGTCTCTATATACGTGCAAACATCACATGTACCTAATAAAATGATGTGACTTTTTTCTTTAAAAAAAAACACCACTCAAAAGTCGAAATGATATGACTATATAGAGTGCATCAATTGAACTAATGTGATTTGAAGAAGTGATTAAAAAACCAAAATTATTACAAATCATTATATGCCAAGAAAATTTGTCGTCAACCCAAGTTGCACTAAATTTACAGAATTTAGGATTTCAAGACATTGAAATGGGATAAGCAGATAAAGAAATATAGGATAAAAAGCGGTTATAGGATGAAAATAAATTTTAAAAAAGTATAATAGAAATTTGTGTAAAAAATAATAATGTTGATAATAAGAGTACTTGGAAAAGTGGACAAAAATTTTCCCTCAAGAAAAGGAAGTTTGGCCCGTGAAGTTGGTGACGTCGACATAGACATTCACGTGATTGGCAATGGAAGGTAATGCAGACATGTTCTGACAAAGTTCCGTGACCATGTGGGCCACTCCTCCCCCAACAAAAGAATGCTATTTCCCACCCAATAACCGATTTTCAGCCATGGGAAACTATACTAACATTATGATCCCATCTTCCACACCACACACACACTTGCACTCAATTTACTTTTATTCTATATTAACATTATTAAAAATTTAAGGATAAAGATAATAGTGGATGATATCAAATGTAATAATGCCCACCAATGAAGAATAGTGGCAGATAAGTCATGTGTGTATATTTTGTATGTAGTGGAAGAAAAGACACTGGTTGATGCACACTACAACATGGTCTATCGCCTACGCCACTCTTCTGTGCTCCACTTAAAACTTTTTCTAAGTGACATGCATGATATTTGTCCTTGCAAGTAAGTGGGAGACTAGAGAAGGTGAACCACACACATAAAAGAAACAAAAAATTAATTAGCTTCAAAAATGGAAGGCAAAAGAAGGTGGAACTGAAATTAGTAGATTGGCCTTGTGCCAATGTGCCATTGCATAAATATGTTAGTATAGTAGATTATATATATTTTTGCAGTGCGCTCAACACTAATAATGATCAGACTTCGAACTTAATAATGAAAACATTTAATTTATTTATTTTAATTTGGTAGATCTATGTGTAATTGAAACTATATGTCTCCGACAGTAGATACTTCAAGCTTGCATACGGACAGAAATATATATAATGTAGTAACACAATCTTGACAATAAGGCTGCGTTCTTTTATAGCTTAGACTTCACAAATTCCAACTAAAACTTAAGAACGGGATGAGTAATTCTGTTCAAACTTCATCTCTGCTTTCACACACTATCGAATTGAATCCAGAAAAACTTAACATCACCTTACAAGACACGTTCCTGTTATCGCATTCACATGACAAATAAGAAATATATTATGTGGGGTAGCACAAAATGAAAGCAAAATATAATGCTTAATAATTATTATATGTATATATATATATATATATACACACACACATATGTTTACCTACAATGTGTCCCTATGAAACCATACCAATAGCTCAACGCCGCATCTGTTCTCCCTCCAAAAGAATTCAGGTACAAGAACCATTCCATTTTACTCTCATCTTTCTTTCCTAGCATTAAGTACAACAAAATCTACTTTGACATCTTCAGATGCATGTGAATTACTTGAAATGTGAAATTTGGCAGGTCATGGATGTGTTGTTGTTGTTATTATTATGTGTTCTCTTGGTTGGTTTGCCAAACCTGGCTATAGTAGAGAGTCGCAGGGCTCCCGTTCTGGACTACTTTGAGTATTGTGCTATGAGCTGCAGAGCTTACAGTGCCTCGTTGGAAGAATTTGGAGGGGTTGGTGATGGAACAACTTTGAACACTAAAGCCTTTCAGGCTGCCATAGAGAATCTGAGTCAGTATGCAGCAAGTGGTGGTTCTCAACTTTATGTTCCCCCAGGAAAATGGTTAACTGGCAGCTTCAATCTCACCAGCCATTTCACTTTATTCCTACACAAGGATGCTGTAATTCTTGCCTCTCAGGTCTAATAATGTCTTAACCCTTGCTAATGTTATGTTATTCTTCACTTAATGATATTTAAGTGTATTGACATTGTGTAATTTTGAAACTATGGTATTAGGATGAGAATGACTGGCCAGTGATTGATCCCTTGCCATCTTATGGTAGAGGGAGGGACACACAAGGTGGAAGGTTTAGCAGCCTGATTTTTGGAACCAACCTCACTGATGTAATCATAACTGGTAATGAAACTCAAGGTTTTGGGATTACGAATTATTCCAACTAAGAATTTGCTTGTTTTAATTCTTGAATTCAAATTTGTTTTTAGGGGACAATGGCACAATAGATGGACAAGGTGATCTGTGGTGGCAAAAATTCCACAAGGGTGAGCTCAAGTACACCCGTCCTTACCTGGTTGAAATTATGTACTCAGATAATGTTCAGATATCCAATCTCACTTTGGTTAATTCTCCATCATGGAATGTCCATCCTATATACAGCAGGTTCATTCTTTTTTCTCTATTTGCTCTGTCTATTTTATCTTTAATAATTGACTCTACGGACTACTTGCAGGGGAAATTTACTAAATGTTTCGTGTTTTCTAATTAATTTAAGAAATTGAATGCAGCAACGTTGTTGTTCAAGGAATCACAATTCTTGCTCCTGTGACATCCCCAAATACAGATGGAATCAACCCGGGTAAGTTACAAAACAAAAATATCTCCATATACTCTCCTAGACTATACAACTCAGTTACATAATTCTATAAATAATCATGCATATCATGTACCAAATTCACCATACCACGTACCGCATTCTCTTGATAGGAAGTCACGTAGAGATGTAGTAAATTAGTAATCCTGTAAAAAGTGACGAACTGCGTAACTACAAGAACCATGTACCCTTACCAAGTAGCTAGTAGTAATTTGGTGATATAGTATAGTCCAGAGCTACATGTTGGCCAGATTGACTAAGGTTCATGGTTTTGATGCAGATTCTTGCACAGACACACGAATTGAGGACTGTTACATTGTATCCGGGGATGACTGTGTTGCTGTGAAGAGTGGTTGGGATGAGTATGGTATAGCTTATGGAATGCCAACAAAGCAGCTTGTAATCAGAAGACTCACTTGTATTTCTCCATTCAGTGCTGCGATTGCTTTAGGGAGTGAAATGTCTGGTGGGATTCAGGATATGAGGGCTGAGGACATTGTAGCCATCAATACAGAATCAGGGGTCAGGATCAAAACTGCTGTAGGAAGAGGAGGCTATGTCAAGGACATATTTGTTAGAAGAATGACCATGAAAACCATGAAATGGGCATTTTGGATGACAGGAAATTACGGGTCTCATGCTGATGACAACTATGATCCTAATGCACTTCCTGTGATTCAGAACATTAATTATCGCGATATGGTTGCTGAGAATGTCACTATGGCTGCAAGGTTGGAGGGTATATCTGGGGACCCCTTCACAGGTATATGCATATCCAATGTAACCATTCAACTGGCAAAGAAGGCTAAAAAAGTTCCATGGACTTGCACTGATATTGCTGGGATTTCAAGTGATGTGACTCCTGCGCCTTGTGATCTGTTGCCTGACCAAGGAGAAGAGAAGATTGGGGCATGCACCTTCCCAGAAGAAAGTTTGCCCATCGAAGATATCAAGGTTCAAACGTGCACTTACAGAAGGAACTTATGATGATAGTGTAAAAGGAATGACTAAGTTCAAGGGAACAATCCAAAGCAATGTAATACTTCAAAAATTGTATTTAAAATAGTGTACTTGTAAAGACTCTGAACAAGGCAATGACAACAATGATACAGAAATGAGTCTATAATAAATAGTTAAATACACATTTTAGTCGTCTTCTAGTGAAATTCTCTTTTTTTTTTTTTTTTGCGTGAACCTTGTGAAACATAAATAGGTAGAAGTAACGAGCAAACAATTTTTTGATTGCTATTGCTGCATTCAAAAGCCAAATAGTTTCATTATGCAGACTTATTGATTACAACTCTTTAGTGTTACTTTAACATAACACTTTGCCACACTCAACCAGTTCACAAGAAGAATCACCAATCACCAAACGTGATAGCCAAGTATCTTAGACTTGTAATGTAACAAACGGTGTCATATATGTAAACACTGAAGCTGGAAAGTGACATTGAAAGATAATTGTCATGAAATAAGAGAGAGGCTCCGTGACACCCTATTCCTCCCAAAGCAAACTTGAGCGAGCACAATACAACACAGCTTTTTTATTACTCTTATAAAGGCCTGTAACATCCAACTGGATTTCTAACATTTACCCATTTTCCAGGAGAAATTTGTTTCCATATCCTTCTCGGTCTAGAACTAGAACTAGAACTAGATTACAAGGAAGAGAACTTCAATTTGTCTCTAGCAAATCATCTGGGGGATGCGCAGGCAATATATTTAAGGGGAAAGAGGTTCATCTTGTTACATTTATACAAATAAGAAAGAATTACTAGCATGGTGGATCTGGATTGAACTTCACTGATTCCTTCCAAATGAGCTCCTTCATGTGCTCTTCGGTGCATGTTGGCTGATCAAAATCAAAACTGAATGGCCTGGGACAGACTGGCTCATCATTGATGTTGTGAAGTGATGAAAGATATGGGTGACATAATGCCTCATCAACTGCAAAATAAATGAAAAATACCACATAAACATGAAACAAATGATACCATTTATAGTATTTTACTATGAAAACTATAAACCTGCATTGAAGCTCAAAATTCTATAAGAATGCTTACCAGTAATGCGTTTGTTTGGATCAAAGATCAGCATCTTTTCTAACAGGTCCAATGCCTTAGGCAACATGTTAGGGAATCTGGTCGAGAATTTTTGCTTCCGGTACTGTGGAAGCTGTCTAATATATCTTCTGGCATTATCACTTCGGAGAAATTCAAGGCTTGCATCATCAGGTGAACCTAATAACTTTTGTGCCAAAGAAAAAAAAATGTATGAATTGAGTTACAATTTATAGCCATTGATTAATTTACACGCAACTATAAAATCAGTGTATATGCATTTCTCTCATAAATTCACAACAATAATGGTAATACATTTTTTTGACAGATATAAGTAATGTAATATACATTAGTTAAAGAATAAATAATATATGCACCGATGACCTTTAACATTATCATCTAACTATAAATTATCATATGATAAGTCTGAGATTGTTATAATAACTAATAAAAAAGATTTCTAACTGGTAAACTTTTACACACTGACAGTGCTGCATGCCTGTTAAACTGTTAGTTAAGAACTTTACATGCTTCAGCAGAGCATAACCAAAATTGGAAGCACCAAAACCATACCTCCGTTATAAGCCTTAGTTGGTGAACATAGTCTTTGCCAGGAAACAAGGGTTCTCTGGTCATAATTTCACCAAGTATGCACCCAACAGACCAAACATCAATTGCAGAGGTATACTCAGAACAATTAAGGAGCAATTCTGGGGCACGGTACCATCGTGTGACAACATACTCTGTCATGAAATCCGTTTCAGATGTTGTCCTTGCCAAACCAAAGTCCCCAATTTTAAGGTCGCAGTTTGCATTCATTAGTAAGTTACTGGGCTTAAGGTCACGGTGCAAAACGTTAGCCGAGTGAACATATTTAAGCCCCCGTAACAGCTGGTATAAGAAGTACTGCACAAGTTTCTTCAAATATAAATTCAATGCTTAATTTCAAACTCAGTTAAAAGCAGCAAGCCAAAAAAAATATTTTTTGGGGTGAATTTGTGAGTGAGATTCTTATGTCAAAAGATAAGACCTAAGTTGCAATAGCTCTTTGAGTTAGCATTAGCAAAATATGTGTCACTGTAATGGAAAAGATATCCTCAAACCATTGACTTTCATAGAATATACACTAAGTCTATACTTTATGATCTTAATCCAACGTCAAGGCCTGTTCTTAATTCAAACATTTAAACTACAAACTGCTACCATCTGAGAAGGGTCGGAGGGCTATCTATTTTTATTTATAACAAGAGGTAGATATTGTTATGTTAGAAAATATAACAAAGACAAGGTTGCTTGAAAATAGCATGTAATTCAGATCCAATAGTATCATTTGAGCCAAACCTGACAATGTTCTTCACTAAGAGGTTGGTCAGAATGAATTATATGATGAAGATCAGTGTCCATCAATTCATAAACAATGTACACATCATTGAAGGTCTCCTTTTTGGGGGGTCGTATGATATCCTTGATGGCAATAATCTGTGAAAGATGATAGCAATTTTAAGTAATTAAAAAAACAAAAAGGTAATTGTAAATGGAGAACAAGCTTCAGAAATGTAGACAAACGGACAATAGGAGATCAAATTAAATTGAATTAGATAAATTCTCTCTCACACACTACATATTTATCTGTCTATATTTACATCTACGTTATCCATCTATCTACACACACGTATGTATGTATAAAATAGTTTTCTTACAAGATGCTTGTCGAAGAGGATACGAAAAAAGACAAATCATCTCTTGCCGTTCATATCTATATTTGATACTATCTTTCTTGCCAATAACAGTTTTTGAAAAAAAAAAAATTGTATTACAAGGAAATTAGCTTCAGGGTTTGTCAGTTCTAAAATATGTTTAACATTCCATTGACGGCATTCCCATAGAATAGTTTGATATCTTTTTATTTAATTTTATAGGCAGAGTACTCTGATATTATTAGGAGAAATTGAAATATATAGAACACTAAAAAAATTCTCACTCGACCCCCAGTACTGCTGGCGAGGAAAATCTTAAGTACTTATTGAGGCCATTAATTTCAGCTGTGATAGCTCAGAAGGAACATATGCACTCAATATATAAGAGATTAATAATATCATACGAATTTATAAAAACAATTGCATCATGATTACTTGGAAAATATTATACTATTTGAAAAACCATGTCCTCACTTTGCAGGGGTACATAGAGGTGAGCACTTACATTATCATGGTCCATGTGACGAAGGAGCTTGATTTCTCTCAATGTTCTCTTAGCATCAATTATATTGTCAAATGCGTTGCCGATCTTCTTGATTGCAACTTGTTCGTGTGTTTCGGAATTAACAGCAGCACTGAAAAGAAACATTGTTCAAGTGAACATAAAATCATTTCTAAGCAAATATCAAATTTATGCATTTAAATTTGAAGAAGGAAATAAAACACTTACCAGACTATGCCATTAACGCCTCTACCAATAGGGCGAATAGGAGGCACATACTTGGAAGACACCTCGAACAAGTTTCCATACACATTGTACTGTGCGTATTTACCACCATGGGTGAGAACCCTTTTGATTTTAGCATCCCCTGAAGCTGAAGAAGCAGCAGAAGAGCTTGACCCTTTTGTGGTCATGTTCAAGTTTGCAACTCAACGAGCAAAGGGTCTTAACCTTTCCAATCAAATTTACAAAAGCTAAGCCACCCAATAGCGAGCAGCAAATAGCATTTTTCACAGGTCGAGTTTATTAGTTGATGATGGGAATGTACGTGTAAATACTACTACCTTCCACCCAATTAGTATTAAAAAAATATAGAGATACTTACGTTCATAGACCAAACATGCATCTGTTATAAGATAATTTTGACACATACACATAAAGTGGTTGTAGAACGTATCAAAAAGGAAAAAAGTAGTTGAAGGATAAGTGTGTTTTAATAATGAAAGCTCTTAAAATGGCGTTTTCCAGATCATGGGCTTACTACATGGCTATTGATCATTCCACCTGTAAAAGCCTAAAGGGTAACGTGATCTCTAAAAGCATGGGATTTGTCACGAGATGTTTGCTATTTTTCTTGCATTCATGCATCGTTACACCACTAGAAAGTACAAATTAACTAGGCTTCTTTCCCTTTTTAGGTACACCTCAGATTAACCACGTCCCATTTTGAGTTCACGAATTGCATGTGATACAGGTTGCATGGTTAAACGTGTACGCCGTGGTTGAAAGTACACCACGTATTGTACTTTATGGTATGAAAAGATAGGGTGGGGAAAAAATGGATGAACTAACTGAACATGAAATGAAAAAGGTTAGTTATAAAAAATGTGATTCTGTGTGATCGCTTTGGTAGCTTAGGCCAACGCAACATGATAAAGTGTGGACAAGTATCCTGAGACACAGCGTGCATATACCTCTCAAGACTCAAGAGACTTCTTTTGCTTCTTTGTTTGAAATCAATTCTTCTTTTATGTGAAATGTTTTCATAATTCTTTTTGTATATATGTATCTGTGATGTGGTGTGGGGTGGTGTATTAAAGGATTTGAATCATCGACTCAAAGTACTGGATTTGTGCTTCAATTTTCAATACGTGTGTCAAATATGAATACACAAATGCAACTTTTGTTGGTTGAAAACTTGAAAGCAAGGGAGTTTGAGCGCAAATGGAAAGCGAACATGGGATTCAGCCATTCTTTGTGCAAGTGGTGGACGAGATCATAGAGTTTTAAGCTGAGTACCATGGATCTGATCTATGTTCATGGCAGAAAAGCTTAGCTCCTGCAAATTTTACATGTCAAACGTAAGTTGTGTTACAAAATTCACGTTATGGAAATTAAGAATCTGAGCCTGTAGTAGTCTAACGAAGAAAACATGGAGTATAATTAACAGGGTAAACTACGTTCACACACATGTTCTGAAGTTTAATGAAATTACCTTCAATACTCATTCTCTTTAGACAGACATTACTTTGACACCCTTACCATTTATATAACCGTACGTATAAGAAACTAAAGGTTTTGTTAACGGGAAAGATACTTGATCTTATATATTCCGTTATAAGAATTGAGGAAAGGTTGTGGAAGGTCAAAAGATATGGCAGGCATTGAATAAATTATCGTTAAATCTAATGAAATGTAAGTATAGTTTGTCGTAATTAATAATTGATAGATAGATATTTGTGTTCTTCAAATAGGCAATACCCGATGTAAGAGCGCTTGTCCATAACCTAAGTTCCTGCCCAAACATTGGTCAGAACATTGAAATACTAACCATTGTAAAATATATTAACATGAACAATGTGTGTATTTTAGGGCTACAGGGTGTTGACTGTTGAGTTGACTTCACTCCCTTTAAATTCTGAAAAACTACTAAGAAGTTCCATACCAAAGCAAGGACTGTTTAACTACTATAGAATATGCTGCGAACAAGAAAATAATCATGTTAGGATAAGACAATCACTCGACAGAGAATACCACGAGTATAATTAAAATAGAAATTATTATTTTATTCTATGTAATATACTGGACATTTTTTTATTTTGTATAAATAATTTTGAATATATAAATTATATATTATAATTAAAATTTATAATAAATAAACATTTTAACATATAAATTATAATTTGAATTTAGGATAAACAATTTATACTGTGATAGTGTTATTTTTACCTATTGGAAATTTTTTAAAATAAGGAGAAAAATAGTTGGAAGAGATAACAAGTTAAGAAAAATCGTTGAAAATAAAAAAACCTCTTAAAAACATTTTCATTGAAGAATAACTCATAATTTTTTTTTGTTCAAGATAATTATTTTAAGTGTAAAATATGTTTCAATCAAATTAATACAAATTTTTTTACGGAAATAAAATTAATATTTTTAAAATTTTCCAGGCATATAGAATATTTTATATTTTTACTGTATAGTATAAAACATTTTGAAACAAGAAAAATTGAGATAAATAATTAATGCCGCAAAAAAGTAATGGTATATTATTGATAATTAATGTGATTAAATGAAATAATATGCTTTATAGAAATATATTAATTATTGATTTTATTATATATATATATATATATATATATATATATATATATATATATATATATATATATATATATATATATATATATATATAAAGTACCACTCTTGTAAGAACGATAACAAGAATTAAGATATTAAGATTAAAATATTAAAAAATAAAATAAAACCTAATATAACTATCAAATTCACCAAATAAAAATCAATTTTCAATTTACTCACTTCTAAAATATCTCAATTTACTTATGACTACGTTGAGAGGATCCCCGTGGAGTTGTGGAATACCGGTCACCATTTTTGGCATGAAGAAAAGTGAAAAGGAAAGAGACCATAAAAAAAAAAAATTGATCTAAACTCTGCTATAAAAAGTTCTTAATCTTACATGCCGAAGTTAGTTGTACCTATTTTTAAAATTAAGGTATTTAATTTTTTATTTTTAAAATAAGTAATTTTACTATTAATAAATATGATCTTATAATCATTTATTCATAGATATCATAATAAACATACTTATTTTTTTAGTTAATTACGTTAACATTATTTTTATTTATTATTAGTCTAAAATTATTTTTCTTTCTTCAAATTATCAAAATTTATAAATTAAAAATATTTAATATATAAATCCTTTTAATTTTATTTTATATGTTTTTATTTTGAATAGTTTATACATTTTTATTTTTTATACCAATTTTAAATTAAATTTTATAAATTAATATGTAAATTATTTACATGAATTTTTTATAAATTAATTTTAATATACAGATTATTTTTACTCTAATTATTTACATAAAATTATTCATAAACAATACCATAAAACACTTATTTTATTTAGTTAACTATATTATCATTATTTTTTATTTATCATTAGCGAAGAATTATTAATTTTTTTTTAAATTATAAAAAATTATAAACTAAAAAAGTTAATATATAAATCTTTTTAATTTTACATAAATAATTAGAATAAAAATAACATTTATATTAAAATCAATTTACAGTAAAATTTATATAAATAATTCACATATTAATTTATAAAATTTAATTAAAAATGAGTAAAAAAAAATAAAAATACATAAACTATTCAAAATTAAATCATAATATTATATAAAACTAAATTAAAAAGATTTATATACTAAACATTTATAATTTTTGAAAATTTTAAAAAAATAATAACTATTAACTAATAATACATTAAAAAAAATAATCAACTAAACAAACCAAAAATTAATAATTTATTATGTTATTTATGAATAAAACATCATGAGTTAAATTTATATTAAAATATTTTTTATTTTTCACTTCATTTAATTTAATATTTTTCACATAATATGTCATATTAAAATTTGACTTTAAACAATCAATAATAAAATAAACAAAATTATTTATTTTAAAAAAATAAAACTAAACGCCTTGATATTTTCAAATGATATTGATATAAAATAATCACATCAAAAAAGCAATTATTATTCTTCAAGAACAGTGAGATATATTATTTTAATGGGTACACAGAAAAAAGACAAAAAATAATAAAATTTCTTCCAGTGTCAATTTTTATTAAATTAAATAATGAAATTGAAAGTTGAAAGGCTATATATTCAAGCAAAGATTTGATGAAGGGTTCACGTCACATGCCTTTTTATAATTTAAGGTTTTTCACAAGGCATAATCCATAAATAGGCGAGAATACTACATTGACTATTCCGTTTTACATCGGGGGCGGGGGAGCGAGGGGTAAATTTATTACTAATTTTTCGCTAAGTTGGGAGAACTGCAAGTATTTTATGTTTGGGTTCTAGATAGAAGATGTCTGAGCACCGAATAAACCACAAATTAGTACAAACACTCAAAAATCAAAATCTTCATTGAACGAAAAACTGAATATAAACTAGTGTCAGGCCGATAAAACAATCTATATGAGATGGAAAATTATCATTGATTCCAACTACAAACAAGTCTTCCTAGAAAACTAAACAAAAAATATAGCAGATAGCATTATACTTAGGGAAGATTTGAGCTGGTTGGCGCTCCAAAACCACCAGATCCACGACCAAAGCCAGGCCTTCCACCAGCACCCTGCAATATGGCAAACCAGTTGATATGAGGGGGGGAAAAACAAAACAATAGAATGAAAAGCAACCAAAAAATATTCCATACTGCATGGCACACGCCAAAAAAATGTTCCAAGCTCATGAAAACATAGTTATGGACATTAGAATATCACTGCTTCACAGACACAACTACCATAACATAACAAAATATGATCAGCTAAATCAATCACATGCCACTATTGATCAGTTAAAAATCAAACTTCCATAAATACCATTTGCAGACAAAGATAATGGAGGAAAATGGTTTAATTGCATTGCCCTAAATGAGGAAAATATTGCACATGTACATGACACAGATGAGTTCCCAGTACAGGACTTGGTTTCAGATTTTCAGATTTGTTTGAAATCTCTCTCCATAAGTATATATAAATTTACAAGTGCTTGGAAACAAATACTAATGAACTTGTCTATGTTAAAAGGCTGAGTTATTAGCTAATCCAAACTGAGCTAAAATATAAATCATTTATCCCCACCGGAGGCAACCTATAAGTACATAACATATCAAACTCATCCAATCTAATGAAAGCCAGCAAACAACAATAACTCAAACTAGGCCACAAAGAAATAGCAATCTGATTACAGTAAACAACAGCAGAGGAAGTGCAGTGACAATGAGATTACCCCAAAAGAGGGCCTGTAGTCAGCAGGAGCTCCTCCCTTGTCTCCTCCAAAGTCACCACCAGGTCCTCCTCGGGGACCTCCACGGTATCCATCACGATCACCACCAAACCTACGCTCCCCTTCAAAGCGTGGTGGACCCCTGTTCAAAACAACACAAATCAGCCACATCACAAACAACCAACAGAAACTACAATTAGTTCACTTGATCTCAGTTGCAGGTTACAACCGAATCCTGCGTCTCTCTCATCCTATAAATGCACGTTGCATTGCTTTGCTAAATACTATCATTTTATTCAATGAATTACACAATGATTTCATATACCACTCACATTATCTACTTTGATCTCCATTGTATTGATACCAAACCGAATAGAATAGGGAAAATAGAATACCTAGGGCGATCACCGGATGGGCCGCCAAAGGGCCTGCCAGGTGGCTTGGCCTGTTTCTTCAAAGTAGCAGGGACAATTTCGGAAGGAAGGTTAAGGTAAGTTCTGAGAAACTCGATTCCATCGTTGGTGAGGAACCAGTAATAGTGCATCCAAGCAAAAGTCTCCCTCACATACTCGCGAGACTTGAAACTCTGCATCAGCTTAATCACCTGCAGATTCGGCACGTCAATCTCAGGGTGCTTCGCCAAATTGAAGTCCTTCTTCGCAAAGCAAACTCCCTCTGCACCGACATTAAGAAAAAAGAAGGTAAGATTCATTCTTCAACGAGACGTAACCCCAATGAAATTCTAAGGCACCTACCTTGGAAGAGGTATTTGCAGATCTCCTTGCGGTTCTTCTCAGGAATGATCTGAACAAGTAAACACGCACGCAGATTTTTGCATCAGAGTGAAAAAAAATTGTACCGAACGATGCAAGAGAATCGAGATTAAATTTCAAAACGAGTAAGAAATTGACGACGTACCATGGTAGCGAGGTAGAAGCGGAGGCAATGGAGGTTGGGAAACAAAGTTCTGCAAATACTTCCACACTGCTATCGCTTTGTTGCGTACCTGCCTATAAACCCTAACTTCTCTCCCTTCATTTTATTATTAATGGGCCTTTTTATGGACCGGTATTACTTCATGAGCACATGGACTATCAACATACACATTGGTCCAACTTAAGGGGAAATTAATTAAAATTATAAAAATGATTATACAGATTTTTTTCATAACTTTATAATTTTGGTCATACAGTTATAAAAAAAAAAAAAAAAAAACTAAACACAATCCCACCTCATATCAAAATGAAACAAAAAAATTGAAATTTTATACTATTTGTTTTCTTTTTACCTAAATAAAAGCCCATTTTTTTAGTAGGCTAAAATGGGATGGCAGGTTAATAAGTTGGCCCATGCTTTGCCTAAAAAAGTGGGATGGGTTAAATAGGTTAGCCCAAATAGCTACAGAGCTAGATGAACACAGCGAAGCTGAAGCTGGAATGAGTTTAGGGGGAAAATATTGTTCAAATCCGTTATGTTTATTTCAAAAGTAATTATTAAATTTATTTCTTATTTTCATTATTTTTTAAATTTAATGGTTTCTAATGATTAATTAATATTAATAATTATATTTTAAGAAAATAAATTATTAGAATAGATAGTTACTTTTAAAGAGTAACTTGATCTTTTTTTTTCTTTTTCTTTCTCTTTATATATGGTGCGGAGGGAGGGAGAAATGAAAAATAATGAACCATAAAAGGAAACAACAATGCCCAATTGGCTAGTCACATCATCAAACATGCATATGAAATTATGAGTGAAAGTAGAGAAAGAAATATTAAAACTCTTCCTTATATAAAAGGGTAAAAAGTATATTTAATAAGTATTTTTTAAAAATAGAATAAAATATAAGAATATAAATATTAAAATACTATTTTAAAGTAATGTCCCGTAAATACTACATATAAACTATTAAATAAAAACTTATTTTTTTAGACTAAACTTTTTTTTTTTAAGTTAGAAAATTAAACAATACAATCGTATACTCCTTGTACATTTAAAAACATTACACTGATATTCCTCGATCTGATAGTTTCTCAAATTTTACACTAACACTTCTTACAAAAGAAGATGAAGGTAATCATTAAAAAAATAAAAATGTTTGTATAACTATACAAAACTTAAAAAGATATTATTGTAATTTCCTCTAAAATATTTCTCAAACTTACTAAGAACTAACATTTACAGTAATACCTTATGAGCAAGCGAATGACTTAATCTAATTCGCTTCTTTTATGAGTTTAACATCCCATCACTTAAGGAGTGCATTCTTAGGTCATTGGACAGATACAAGATGTACATTATTGAAGAATTAAACAACAGAAATAAAAGACTAGTTTATACGTGCTTGGCTGCTTAATTAATTGGATCACTCTTTGTTCTTCTCCAATTATTAAAAGCTATACTTAGATATTTACTCTAGGGTGAGAGATCATGAAATATATTGGTGTACCTCACTTTTAAAGGCATCCCTATTTTTTTTAGTAAAAGAAATGGGTGTAGGGAACATTTTAAGAACTTGCTTTGGATCAATATTACTCTGTTTTGGGTGGAGATAAAAAAAAAAAAAAAAAAAAAGGTCTTTGAGGTGTCTTTATTGAGAAATAAAAACGGTATACTCAGTTTTGGGTTAAGGTGGTTTGTTAGATTTGAACAGTTACTTTGAGGACTGAATACGGGTTACGTATTGTTGCTAAACCGGAGTAAACACCGCGCAAGGTGAGGAGGATAAAGTCTCATCCTATATATATTTTGTTGCATTCATAGTTTTTGTTTAATTTGTATTAAATTTTTATTGAACCCAAAAACACAATTCATCCCAATCTTGTTTCTTTTGCCTAAGAATAACTATTAATTTCTTTTAAAAAAATATTAATAAAATCAAATTTTTATAACATACATATTCAGTGTAAATTACTGAATATTTAGATTAAAGTTTGCATATATAAGTTCGAATTAAAAATATGCGAGAATATATATATATATATATATATATATATATATATATATATATATATATCCATTTTATTCTAAATAAAGATTTGAGTGTGCAAATATAAGTTTGATTTTAAAGTATGTGAGAATATTCTCATTGCGCACTATACATTGAACAAAAAATATAACCATTTTATTCTAAACAAAGATTTCATTGTGCAAATTATTATCTAAACATATACTCTCGATAATTAATTAAAACGGTTTTCTTATAACATTAATTGCAACAATATATATTCTCATTGTGATTTTTATTAGAAGTTTTATATATTGGAGTATTGTTTTCTTAACTGTGCGTTACGAGACTTTAATAAACTGATTGTTATTTGTTACACTAAGGAGTAAGGACAATAGATAGCGAAATTGGTAATAAAAAATTTAAGGATTTTTTTAATAAAGTATATATATTGAATGTCCATCGTTATCGTTGATTTAACAAAATTAACCCGCCACTGTCAAGAGGGAAACTAATCAATGCATGCACAGCCTTAGGCAGAATCTCTTTTTCTCTCCCTTTTGCATTTGGTGTTTTTGGGACTTGGAAATTGGGGAACATGCATGTGATAAGTCAATGTTTTTTCACTTTTGGTCTTTTCCACAGACAGGTTGTTGGTATAAAAGGACATGTAAATGTAAAGGGCAAAAACCCATTATTAATGTCGTCCACACAGTCAAACTATATACAGCAAATGGAAAATGCTTTAATAGGAAGATACTTTATGTATATCTTCAAAAATCAAACTACAATCATATATAAAATGTGAAGAGGGGCTAAACCCATGCCCTATTAATTAATTTATTATCATTCAAAATCCACCACATGTACAGTCAAATATTTAGCAATTCGAAGAAGGTGCTTTTTACAAGTCTTCAAAATCAAACTTTTGCTTCTTGTTGCAATCACCTTTATTTTTTCTTTTCCCTCTTCCACGTCAAAACAACCAACAAACCTCGCCAATGGTTACATATACAAACACATATATATCTTCCCAATTCACTCACATTTCACAATCTTTACAAATCAGCAATCAAAAGGAAAAGGTGCATCTCTGCAAATTCACAAAGCCTGGCGTGGACCATTTTGATGAAAATGTCTTCCTAGCTAGTTAATTAGAGGTCATATGAGAAAGTGCATGGGGACACCTTCCACAATCATTGTTATCTCACAAAGAAGAAGGAAAAGGAGAAAGCATATTTGCTTCCACATTTGATGAATTTGGTGCTAGTTCTTCCCCACCAAGCTGTCCTTCAACACTGTCCCAAAAAAGAAAGTTAGGACATTGTTGCTGCGTCTCCACCATCCATTCATTTAAGCCTCGCCTCTGCAAGCACTCTAGTGCTATATCTCCTTGCTCATCCATGGTACAAGATTGTACCTCAATTGGGACCATGTTGTCCACGTTCTCAATCAATGGTGGCAAATAATTTGTGGTGTCCAAACCTACACTCACTGTGAGAGGTGGAAGTGCATGAACCTGATGGTGGCTCAAGTTCCATGTTTCAGTGCTCAAACCCACAGCATCTTGAAAATGTTCTGCTCGCACAGTAGTACTATTGCAGTCTATTGCTGTGCCAGCTTCTAGTGAACTAGTAGTGTCAAACATGAACAGAGGGCATGTTGAGGAAAACAAGGTTTCTTGAACTGGTGGTTTTGTTTGTAGATTGTTATCATGGTTGGGAAAGTGGTCTAGTACTAGATTGGAATTGTAATTGAACTGGTCAGAAGAATTGTGATCGATACTTTGTGCAATGGTTGTTGAAGACACCGAAGAAGTCTTTCTTATTTTCTTTTTTATCCATGAGTTCCAATAGTTCTTTATTTCATTGTCAGTTCGACCTGGCAAGTGGCTTGCAATGTGAGCCCATCTGCATTTCCCAAATTCAAGAATTAATACAAGTCCACAGTTTAAATCAAGAAAAACCTATGTTCGTATATACTAAACTGCATGCTTAATTAATTAACAGATGTTTGTTTGTATACTAAAAAAGAGAGGGAGAGAGAAAAGGAGAAATTAAAGTCTCTTAATAACAGTGTTAAAAACCCTTAAATTTTGAAATCAGTATATAATTTCTCTATATATTTTACATAAAATCATCATTTCATTAGTTCGGAAGCATTTAATTAAATCGAGAAATACTTTACAAGAGAAAATGAAGAATAAGATGACGTTGTTGTTGCCAAAAAAAAAATTGCAAGAAGTATACAGATTTTATATTGTATATAAGATTGTGAAGGTGGGAGATTATATAGGAGGGCTTACAAGAGAATGATAGAATTGCTTGCTCAACTTCCCTAAAACTGCAGCTCAGAGATCGATAGCTTCTTCAGTTAGCTTTTTACTTAGAAAGGAATTCTTTTTTGTATATAAAAAATGGGACAAACTTTTGTCGTTACTTCTGATTTGGACATATATTTGAGTTGTATATGAAAAATAACTTAAGCGATGATGAGAAATAGAGATAATTGCAAATGGTCTCAATTATATGCAATTTAAATAATGCAATATTGAGTTACAAAAAAAATATATAATGGAATTGAATTAGAAATCTGGCTTATATATAATCAGCTCAAATATATAGTTTGTATATATCAAATACAATTTGCTAGAACTCATGGAGAACACAGTTTATTTGTTTATTTATTTATCAGCCAATTGAAAGATAAGCCAGTGCAAAAGGAATGCCATAAGCCCATAACCTTAAGTCCTTTACATTTATGCATAGTTTATAAACTGGTCGATCGATATATCTCATTCAATCAGTACAGAGAATTTATCACATATATATAGCCACTGTTTATTCCAGGTAAAACTCGATCATACCAATTTCATACTTTCCAAAAATCATTTATATATATAATCAATTTTTTCCCCTCTATTTTGCCTATGAATCTTTTTTCACTTTTTTTTTTTTTACTATGAGAGAGTTATTCAACTCAGAGCAAAGTGCTCAACTATAGGTTGATGCCACTATGTGACTTAAAAAAAAAGGCATATGCCTTATGACACTAGGACAGAAAATGCAGGAGAAGAAGAAAGCAAGAGAAGGGTTGAACTGATCATGATTCAAAATCCTGGCTAGAGCACTACAGCTATATATAGTGTAATTCAAACCTGTTTCCTACGACCCCGTGAAGGCTTATAATTAACTTCTCCTCCTCAGGTGTAAACCTCCCTCTTCTAATATCGGGTCTTAAATAATTAATCCATCTCAAGCGACAACTCTTGCCACACCTTTGAAGCCCTAAAAAGCCAATTAAGCACAGATATATGAGAAATATTACATGTACAAGACTCGTATCCTTCAAATTTAATCATTAAAAATGAGGGCAGTTCTATCATCATCAAGAAATTAATTAAGAGGGAGCAAAGAGAAATTCCAAAGTACCCAGAATTAATTAAAAGATTTTGGTACATTTATTGAGAAGCACACTCTCTCTCCTTTGGTGTGTACAAATACATTTAATTATTGATTACAAAATAATTGTAACAAAATTCTTATATTTATTTGATTAAAAAGGGGGAAAAAACAAGAAAGAAGTAAAACGAACCAGCTTTTTCTGGAACTTCACTCCAACAGCCATATCCATGAGTAGTAATGTATCTGATGAGCTTTTCATCTTCCTCAGGAGACCAAAGTCCTCTTTTAACCTTCTGTTGGTTGCAGCAAGAATGGTGACCCATGTTTCTAGGCTTTGCTATGTCGTCTTCTTCTTTTTCCTTCTTTTATATTCTTGTTCCCTAAGTGGCCTTGTATTGCCTTGATCAAATGCTGTGCAATAGTTAAGACTACTCTCTTTCTTCCCTCCTTTAAAAGTAGTACATGCCCTAGCCGACATACATTCAGAACCTGATGTGGGGTCCATGCAAGGGACCCATATCTCCATCTAACCCTACAATGACGTTCCCAGATCTCTCCATCTAACCCTACAATGACATTCCATCAACTTAACTCTATTGCTAGCTAGCTAGCTATTGATTAGTGTGTAACCAATTTCTACGTACATGTGAGTGGAATTACGTAACCAAACCTCATCATATACCACTATAACTAAAAGATATGAACAAGGGTATAAAAGAAAGAGCAAAATTAATTATTGCCGGTTGTTCGTGCACCTCCTTCTCCCTGTCTGCTGCAACTATACAGCATCCTCATGATAACAAGAGAGCAAGTGGAATATTCTCTCTGTGAAAATGACGGGGAGGATTATTTGGACATTATCACCAAACTTAATCACTATAGTTTCATTTACATCACAACGCGGAAAAATAATGTATACGTATATAATAGAAATTTGTCCTCGATCGTAATAAGTATTTAGTACAGCAGCACAAGAACCAGGAATAACTTCGGAATATTACATATGGTCGTCGATATAAAATACTGCAAAGCAATAAGTTGAAGGGGTTTATTTTCTTTACCCTTTTTTTTTCAGAAAGAGCTTTAGTAAAGTCTCCTATGTTTTGCATATCAATTTTTCCCACCAAGTCTTCATAGATTGAATAATTAGCTAACAGAATCCCTATTATTGAAAAAAAAAATGTGAAAAATAGAAATGGTGTACAAAAGTAACTCATCACCTGTATTTTACTCATAAAGGATGTGTCAGGCGTTTCTCTCTTTCCCTTAATTTTAATATGAAACACAAAGAACTGGTAAAAATAAAAAGAACTTAATTAATGGGCATTATACTTAGGAGTAAATTACAATTATCACCAAACAAGTAGATGATCACAAATTCATTTTAGGTTAACTAGTAATTTCAAGTTTGAGCAAACTATTTTCAATGTAGGATACTTGTGTTGTCTATAAAAATAATTATAGTTTATGATTTTTAATTTTTAATTCATGGAAAATATATTAATTACTTCATCAAAAATTAAATTAAATAGCTAGACAAATTACATGCTCATTTTATATTTTTTCCACATTTTTATTGTAATTAAAATTTGCGTTTCATTCAATTTGAGTTAAATTAAAACTTTTGTTTGAAATTATGTGACTCAAATATTAATATAAATATTAAACTTTGAGAAATCCATCTTTATTAATCAGTAGGATTTAAGCAGTAATGCTTACTTATATTTTAATTCATCTTAATCACATGAACTAAGTTTAGGTTAGTAATATTTTTTTTTTAAAAAAAAGCTTGCGATATACTCCGGAATGAGTTTAGTTGTTGGTGTTTGCATAACTGATTTTAATTTTAGTTACCTCCTTTCCGACAACCACGAGTTAAAGTTTATCTGTAAGGCAGTTGAAAAAAATAAAAGATAACTACCCCTGTTTCCTAGACTTCACTCATTTATTTAATTTGACGATTGATCACGTTAAACATATGATTAACACGTTTTTTTTTTTTTGAGGGGGGATTAAACATATTTTTAACTGCTGATTTGCCAAAAAAGGATATAGCCGCGCGTTTAGAAAGTATACCCATGGAAGAAGTTTCAATATTTAAAGTGAACTTGTTTTAAGGTAAGTAAATAAAAATGTATTTATTTTCAAATTGTTTAATGAGTACGTTTCGCAAACTAACTTATTTGATGGGAAAAAAAAAAACTAGCATATAAGTCAGCTGAAAATGTGTATATATAAGTTAGAAACTAAAAGCTAAAACTTATAAACTAATCGATTAAATTGAACATGTTTGATGAGATCAATTAATTATAAATTAACTAATAAATTAAAAGTTTAATATTTATATACTAACAATATAAAATAATTTTATATTATTATCCAATTACAGATTATTATTTGAATTATTTTAAAAGTAAACAAACTTATCATACAAGATATATTATGATTGGATTATTATGTAAATTTTTTTACACTACATAACTCTTTTTTTTTTCATAAATTAATGTAACTAAAATGACATAAAAGTGACAGGGTATAAAAAAAATTCTCTAAAAAATTTGTAGATTATAAATTAAATCATTAGCTGAAATAACGTCTGAAATAAGTTAACAACTATTAAGATAAGCTCATATATAAAATAAGTCTATTTATATCAAATCAATTTATAAGCTAATCAAACAAACTTAATTATAAGTTAAAAACTTAAAATACTTGCAGAACATATCCTACATTAAAATTAGGATACATTTTAAATTAAAAATATATATACACACTTATTTTTATATTAAATAACATTAATATAAATAATCTAACAAAAATATACATATGCATGTGTGTATTCTTCTGTTAGATTATTTTTAATCATATTATATGAAAAAATAAAAAGTTTACGTGCAAATATTAAGTTACAACTTTTAGAAAATGAGAAATCTAAAAAGAAAATTGTAATATTTAAAAGAATAAAAATATAATTAAATTTCATTTAAATAATATTTATTTGATTAATATTGTAATAATAAATTTTAAATTAAAAATACGTATAAGTATATAAAATTAATTATGCTAAAAACTCATGGGTGAAAGAGAAGTAATGCTTATCCAACACCAACAGCATATGACAAGAATTGTAACATAAAAGAAAAAAAAAAAAAAAGAATATGACAAGAACTGCAGCTCTGGCAAACATGGGTACGTACTTCATATATATATGGAAATTCATTTTCTCTTTTCCATTTCATGCATCAGTACTTCACAATCTAATTTTTTGCCCTTACCCAAAACATGGAGCTTCAATCTGATATTTTCGGTTTGTTTTCTTTAGCCGTTTTCTCGTTGAACTTTCGCTTGCTTTTATCTGAAACGCCGACATATTTTTCATGGATTAACTTCGTTATTCTTGTTATTTTTCAAAAAATGGGGCTAGAGAGCCTCCTTTGCAGAGAAAGAGTCCATGTGAATGCATCCAAAGTTCAAGGACGAAACCAGTGGTTGGGAATGATTGCCAATATATTTCATATAATATATATATATATATATATATATATATATATATATATATATATATGTGTGTGTGTGTGTGTGTGTGTGTGAAATTTTGTAAGCTTGCAGTATCCACCTACAAATAATTTTACAATGGATATATAATAAATAATTTTTAACTTTACAATATAATTAATTGATTTTAGTTGAGAAAGAATTGGAGACGGAAACACGACCACGCATGTGTACTAATGTACAATAGCCACTTCCCAATGGTATAGACATTTCATATTTTGATCCATGACTTAATTAACTAACAATGCGCTGTGAAGTGTGTGTTTATTTTTCAGCGCTAATCACTTGACATAAATCCAAGTGGTAGGGCCAAATTCCACTCCATTGCTCCTCCTTAAAGCTAACTATAATCATTCACCCTTTTCATTTCCTCAGAAAGGTCTCTTTTAAAAATTATTTATATATTACTATCAAAGTTTTAGCTTGCTATTCATACAAGCAAATGTCACTTTCTCTTCTCTCCCATCAATTGTGGTGGTTCATTCGCATCAATCAGCTCCTTCCCCCTCCTACCTTCAATACTCTCACTTAACTAGATTATTTTACATATTAAATAAATAAATAAATAAATAAATAAATCGTTTGAAATGCATACTAAATTAGCGCGGCACATATATGTAGAGAGTTAGTATCAATTTATTTAAGAGTAATTTTATTAGACTATATATTTTTCTTGCTCACTTCGTTATCCACACACACATGTATATTATCGTGATATTCTTTATATTAGATAAAATTTAAACAATTTTTGGTAACGTACGAATCCAATATTTTGATATAGTTTAAGACTTTTTTTGGAGTTTTAATTTCTTCTATTAACATTTATCTTCTTTCAAATTTAAAAATAAATCAAGACTAGCTAGATAGATTGTTGACTAAATTATAAAACTTTTGATGATTGTTTAATATATATTTAGGGAACATATTTAGTGGCACACACGTACACACAGATTTTTACGCAAGGCCTAGTCTAATGAAATTAGATTTCCACTATGAAGTGGTGAAAGTACAATTCTCTTTTTCTCAAGGAGAAATATTACAAAATTCTCTTACTTTTTTAGGATTTAAAATTATTTAACAGTTAAGTGACTACTTAAAAAAGTCAAATGACTTTGTGATTAATGATTTTATTCCGTGGTTGATAATAGTCGGTCTTATTTACTTATAATAATATAAAAACTCTCTCACTTGATATACCTCTATATGATCAAAATGTATTTGATGAGAATTTGTTTATGTGAAGATGAGAAAAATAATTATTGTCTATTATATTTCATCACAAATAATCTAGATTAACACATAAGTCATGTAAACTTTATGAAAAAGTTAAATAATTTTTTAAATAATGTTATGATACTTGGCCATATTTATATATGATTCATAATTCTATATATAACTCAAAACTTTGTCTTCACATTATTAATTTTTTACTAGATATGACACACATAGTAACATACTGTCTTATCCAATCATTTTGAACATAATGAAGCTATCTTCAAATTCACTAATTAATATTATATGTAAAATGAATATATTACCATCAAGGAGAGTACGGTAGTTCATTGCATGGAATTGCTTTTAGAGGCAGTGTCATTGTAACAGCAACATGATCTCACCTCCATAACTAATAGGGCCTTTCGACGGAGGTATCACTGAAACGCAATATCAGGCCGCTTTATAGGATGTTTGGTTACACATGAGAATCAAGGTTGAATCAAAATAGTAATGAGTTTTATTTCTTTCAACAAATTATTTTTTCATATGAAGAATTAAATTTTTATCAGCATGTTTTAAAAGCTAGCTCGTCTGTGCTAAACTTTATTAACCAATACATGTACATTTTTTTTCTTCTGAACATGGTGATCTCGATTACCACTTGTATTTGTCTAAATCACATGTTATTTATTATTGTATTGGAGATAAAGTTAATTGCTATATTAAATGATAAATAATTCATTCCCCAGTTATAAAAAAATCTCAAGGAAAACCACTTTTCACCTTTCAAGAAATACATGTGATTGTAGTGTTTGTGTCTGTGTGGTTATAAGTGATTAAGTGGACCTGGCAATAAACTTGTATCTCTAATTAATTATCCAAATGACAGTCATCAATACACCCCCAATTCCACTTTTAAGTCACAGGTTGTCTGGTGGTCCACACACAGGTCCGGGCAACATGAGTGGTGTTCTTATTTGAGTTGAAATTGTTGCAAAGTGTTAATATCAACAATGATTATAGATTCTTATTTTTATATATAAAAAAGAAGATAATTTTACCTTTAATTATAAAACAAAGTAATTTACTTTTTTCACCTCTTAAAAAACTTGCTACTACATCAACACTGTTGTGCCACCGCCTATTTAACCATGTTATTATTATATTGTTATTACCATTTTTGTCACTATTAATCACTATACATCATTAATTATATCACTGTTATTGTTCACGAGTCACTATAATTGTCATTTTATACTTGACTAGGTTTTAAGTAAATGAATTGAAAAAGAATTTTATTTTGAGATGAAAAGAATAGATATCAAAGTTTGATTTAATGGGGAGTGATTTATGAAGGTTGAGTTAAGATTTTGATATCAAAGTTTAAAAAAAAAATTGAGGGTGTCAATAATTAATTGGAGGGTTAAGTATAGTTTTCTCTGTACATAAATGTAAAAAAAAATATACTTTTTACATATATTTTCTTACGAACGCGCATGATACAATATCTAAATTTAGAAGATAAAATAAAGAGAGAAAACCCAAATAAAGTTTCAAGCTGGATGTGGTTGCATCTCAATTACTTCACGCTGGAGCGTCGTGCCCAATTGTCATAATGTTTTTGGACAAACTCGATTATCTATTCTTGTTTGGGCAGGAACTCAATTGTCCAATTTAAGATGTGGTCGATTTCAAGTGGACCTATTCACACTCTTATGCATTTGTATTGACGACAAAAAAAAAAAGTGGACCTATTCACTTTGCGATCGTGGATGTCAAATTTGGGCAGAACCCAATTCTCTCTTATTCCAAGTTTTTTTACATTAAAAATACTTCTAAAAACTCTTGTATCTTTTTGGTGCAGAAAAGCTCTTGTATCTGCTTTTATAGATGTAATAATCAATTATTTAGGGTAAATAATCCATCAATGGTCATTTAGAGAATACATTATATTTCTGATCTTGCAAAAAAATAGATTAGTTTGACTTAAATAATTGATTGTTTTAAAATTTACAATTGATTTTTTTGTTATTTCATAAATGAGTTTTCTAAAGAGCAAACTGTATTTGGAAATAATAATTAAATATTCAGTTCTTATTTCTTAAATAACAAATTATTTAAATCAAATAATTGGCTATTTCATAGACAGAATATCCCCTAAATTGCCGACTATATAAGAAATGAGACCACTTATATAAATGTGCCTCGAAACTCAATTTCTGTAGGAATACATATCGGTAATGCAATACATGAGTGAGAAACATTACATTAGCATAACAAAAATTGGAAGCACCAAAACCATACCTCCGTTATAAGCCTTAGTTGATGAACATAGTAAAGAAGGGATTCTCTGCTCATAGTTTCAACAAGTATGCATGCACCCAACAGACAAAACTTCAATCGCAGAGTTGTATTTCGAACACTTGGAACAATTCTAGGGCACGGTATAAATAAGAACAACACTTTATTATTACAGATCAGAATTAGATTACGTGATTAGTTATCGTAATTAATCATATAATTATTTAGTAATTAAGTATTTATTTTTGTTTTATATCAAAAAATTTCTTAAAATAAAAAGATATAAGATAGTTTTTATTTTTAAAGATAAAGATAAAAACATATGAAATTATTTTAAATATAATCTCTCATTTTTTTGAAAGTAAAAATTCATATTTCTTTGAGATCATACATAGAAGCAAGTACCTAGGTGTAAAAGGTATCAAACACAAATTAATAAAGTTTAAACCTAGTTTTAGACCTAAAAATAAAAATTTGTTCTTTAAAGTTTCAATTATCAAAGAGTTAATGATAAAGATTGGTTTCAGTTTAAATAAACTTAAAATTTTCACATTATTATAAAAAATTATTATTGGTTAAAAAACACACATATAGATATATAAATTTATTTTTCTCTATTTATTATTATTATTATATATTTTGAATGCGAAATAAATACTAATTTTTCACTACAAATATTAACAATGCTTGTATATAAGTATCAAAATCCTAGTTGATAAATTAAAGAGGCTATCGAGGCGGCGGGGGGGGGGGGGGGGGTATGTTTGAGGAATAGTACCAAAGTAAAAGATTGTGAAGGGGTGTTCTATGAAGATCTGTTGTGTCTGAAACATGTGTTTGTGGGGAAAAAAGTTTAAAAGTGGATATGTGAATTGTCAAGTATAGCATGTATTACAGTGGCGTTTCGGTGGCGAAAAGGCTCTTTGATGCTGCTTATGCTATTATTCAACTGTGAAGTTCTGTTATGAACTTATGGTGCTGATATATAGCAGAGGAATAGTGAGGAAAAAAACAAAATAATAAAGTAATCGAAGCTTTTAAAAAATATTTTATTTTTAACTTTTTAATCTCTCTTGAATCTTGATGCATAAAAGGAAAGTTGTTTGGCATGACAGATTAAAAAAATGATTGTTGAGAGAAAGGTGGGTGAGAGTGAGAGAAATTGTAGAGTTGCATTCTTTCTCCTCCTCCACGTTGCCAAGAGTGAATCATTGTAAAACTGGTGATATGGATAACTCAGTTTTCTTGCCACAATTAACGGTTATATGGCCACTTAGCTCCCCGTTAGAGAGGAGAGGAGACAATGCGCGTCATTCATCAAAACCAAGGAAACACAAACCACCCAAACTACCTTAACTTCCAAACTCACAAATGTTTTAAATATTATTACAGTATAATATTTGTATTCAAACATTATAATTAATAGTATATACACTGAAAATTTAAAGATTTTTAGTCATATTTAATCACAAACTATTTTCTATGTTAAGTTTTGTTAATTTTTATTGTAACTATTTTAAAAATCATATAAAAAATAATTTTGATTGGTTGATAATATAAAAAAATTTATGGATAAATTGAAACTTAAAAGCCTGTTTGAAGTATAATATTTTTTTTTCAAGAAATATTCTCTGAAAAAGCGTAACATAATCTTTTATGTGTGTTTTAGTTTTTTTTTTGCTAAGAAAACATACATAATGATTATAGAAATTTAAAGGTCTAAAAAAGATTATGAAAATTTAAATGAATTTTTAACCATATACGGTTTCTTAAAATTATAAGGTGATGTGCATTGTTACATTAGACGAAGTTAAAAAAAAAAGATTAAAATTAAAAAATAAATTATATATGTAGCAGAATTGAAAAAATAATGATGTCAACAGGGACAAATTTATGTTCACAATCTAGGTCAAACTAATTTTTTAAAATTTCTAAAATTTATGATATTTCTATATTAGGGTAATTATTTCTATTTAGAGGTCTAATTGCGGAGATCATCATGGTATTTAAGTACTAGTTATTTCTTTCATTTTTATCTCTTTATAATCTTAATTGTGAAGATAATGACATTTCCCCCCGTCTTTTTAGACAAATATTTACCTTTCATTTTGAAGATAATTTCATTATGTTTTCTTTTTACACAAAATATTCAAGTACAATTTACTTTTATTTTTAATAGTTGTTTTCTTTTATAATTCTTTATTTTATTTTAAAGGTTATGATAATTATATTTGCAATCAAATAACTTTATGTCAGCACGTTTACACATACAACTAATAGTACCATTTTTTATTATTTAAGTAAATCATATAAAAATAATTGAAAAAAAAAACAAATCACATATTGTTGCATGTGTTTGGTCGCACTGTGCGTGGGTCTCATCTCCCTCCTCTAGCATAGGCTTTGCACCTCCTCACCGCCGTAGCCACCGTGTACTTTCTTGCTTTTCATAAATAATGTTCTTCACTAAGAATAGTGCATGCCCATCACTTCATAAACAATGTAGGTCTCTTTTTCGGGGCAGTATGATATCTTTGATAACAAGGATATGTGAAAGACAATAGCAGTTTTTAAGTATTTAAACAAAAAAGTGATTGCGACGGAGGACAGATGAAAAAGACAATAGGCGATAAAAAAAGTTAGAAAATAAAAATGAAATTTAATAGAGTCAAATTATATCAATCCTCTCTTTCTTTGGCTATGTATAATATATGTATCTATTACACAAGTGAATAACTTAAATATTTTGTTTACTTGAATGATAGAGCCACAGAGGCAAATATAGCCCGAGTGTTAATTATCATGGTTTGTAGTCAGAAATGTAAAATGAAACGGTGGGTAATAAATGAGTCCAGTACTAGTGTTGTAATTAAGAGACATAGGGAGGGGGCAAGGTGGGAAAAGGATCGCAAAATACCGAATCAGCGTAGACCAAAAAAAGAAAAGAAATAAAAAAAGTAAAAAGAAGAGAAACGGTCTGGGCTGGGGCAATTCCTGACCTTAAAACTAGCAAGCATAAATAACTTGCAAAACTGTGGCCTTTTATTTCTTTTTCTGGCCATCATCGTATCTTTTCCAAAACACCAAAAATGCCTGCGACAACAGAGAACAACAACCAAGGCTCATTCCTGGGTCGAATAAGCATCCGCAGAAACCAAGTGATGTCCATGGACGGAAGCCACGACCAAGAGATGGAAGACCTGGAGCTTTTCCAGAAGCACATCGGAGACCGCTTCTCGGAGCTCTTATCCTCCACCTCCGAAGACTCCTCCTCCTCCTCCTCCTCCTCCTCCTCCGGCGACGCGCTTCTCTCCATTGCGTGGCTCCGCAGGCTCCTCGACGAGTTCCTCTGCTGCGAGGCCGAGTTCAAAGCCGTCGTCTTAATGGGCCGCGACCCTTCCCAGATCACGAAGCCACCGCTCGACAAGCTCCTCCCGGATCTCCTCGACCGCGGCGTCAAGTCCCTCGACGTCTGCAATGCCGTCACCCTCGGCCTCGACGCCGTCAAGAACCTCCAGCGCCTCGCCGAGATCGCCGTCGCGGCCCTCGAACAAACCCCCCTCGGTGACGGCCAGGTCCGCCGCGCCAAGAAGGCGCTCTCCGCCCTCGTAGCCGCCATGCTGAACGACGACAGCAACGCCGCCGCCAAGGGAACCGAACGCACCCGCTCCTTCGGGCGCCGCGCCGGAAACACCAACGCCACTAAATACAAGTCGCTGTCGTGGAGCATGGCCAAGAACTGGTCCGCGGCGAAGCAAATCCACGCGATGATGTCGAATCTGACGGCGCCACGTGGCGCGGAGTCCTCGGGATTGGCGCAACCCATGTACATGATGAGCACCGTGTTGGTGTTCGTGATGTGGACTCTGGTTGCGGCGGTTCCTTGCCAGGAAAGGAATGGGCTAGGGACCCATTTTCCTCTGCCGAGGCAATTGGGCTGGGCCCAGCCCATGATCGGCCTGCAGGAGAAGATTGCGGAGGAGTGGAAGAAGAAAGAGAAGAAAGGGAACGTTGGGTTGTTAGAGGAGATGCAGAGGATGGACAAGCTGGGTCAGTCCCTGATTGAATTCGCAGACTCGTTTCAGTTCCCAACCGAAACGGAGCGTATGGATGAGGTGAAGAAGCACGTCGAGGAATTGGGGGACATTTGTAAAAAAATGGAGGAAGGCTTGGAACCTTTACAGCAGCAGATTAGAGAGGTCTTTCACAGGGTCGTAAGGAGCAGGACTGAGTTTCTCCTTGCCTTGGACCAAGCTGCCAAGTCCACTACACCCGCTCTGTAAATAACCACAATCTACATCATCATCCTTTTAGGTTTCACACATTTTACATGCCACCTTATCTACTTTTCTAAATAAAAAAACTGCCCCCAAAAATTAAGGGCTATATACTTATGCGTTAATTACCATGTGCTCAAGCAAAATTTTATTTAAAAAAAAAAAAAACTTGCAAAGATTTATCGTTAACTGTATAATTTACAAATACTTAACAACTTAGCCTCAATTAGTTAACATATGATGAACAAACAAGGTAAAACTAAGCATACAACGAAACAAAAAAACAATATCACTTTTTAATCTCATATAATGTCCTATTCTTCTTTTAAACGCACATAAGATAGGATAAAATTCATTTTAACACGTTGTATTTCGTTCTATTTTAATACATTCACACACTATCCCATACTATTGTAACCATTATAATTTTTACGTACGTCCTTTTCTTTTACTATTATGTTTTGATTTAGTGGATCTGTTTTATTTATTTATTTATATTGCTTGCTTCATACGGACTTAGCGCCCCCACCTACAAATATTTGAGCGTATAGACTATTAGAGCTTCTGGTAAGAACTAAGAACTTATATTAAATTTGCAAGGTAGAGTGAGAATATACACTGGTCTTAAATAAAAAGGGTAAGGTGTAGTGCTATATATGTACATTCCCACGACTAAGGATGTTCAAGTTGCATCTTTTATTTATATATATCAGCAAGGCGGCTATTTAGACGTGCAAGACATTACCTGATGTCTATGTCTGACAATTATTTTATTATTATCTTTTTGAAAAATTCGTTGTGACATATTTAACACTAAAATACGAATATCCATTATATGACTAATGAATCCTTTATTACTTAAGGTAAAGTAACTACTGTGATGATGGTATATATTTTAAATCTTGGAATTGTTATTTCAATCTACATTTCTTATATATTATTTGAGAATTATAAAACAAAATTTAAAGCTATGATTCTAAATAAGTAACCTAATTTTAGTTGGGGGAAATCTTAATACCACCGCGTTTGATAATAAAAAATAGTTAACGAAATTAAAATATAATTTAAGTCTCTTAACCACAAATGTAAACAACATTCAAACTTCTTGAAATATATAAGTCCTAACAAAATAACAACATATAAAATCTTGAAAATGAATAATGTTGAGACTGCGCTTCCTTCATTGTCTTTCCTAGTGAGCCTAGGGATGGAACCATGCATCCTTGATTTCTCAACAACAAATATTATTATTTATTTTTTTTTGTGAAATCTTTATATTGAAATTAAAGTACTCGAGTAAATAAGAAAATAAGTGATAAAAGTTTATAAAATTAAAAGTTTTGTTAATTAGTATAATATTTTTCCCGAAAGATTAAGATTTTAAAGAAAGGAACAACCTACTGTCAAAAAAGAAAGGAGCAACCTATGTATCCTACTAGCAGCTAACCACGTCAACAATTCAACATGTAAAGTGTGAACACGAAATTCGTTTTACCGAATGAGTTTTTCCTTTTTTAAGAAAAACATTTATTTCATTCTAGTTATATGTAGTCGCCCTATTTAAATTAAATTAAATGAAATGAAATTAAAAAGTCCAAATGGTAAGACTAAAATTCCCCTCATAAAAAAAGAGAAGTAAATTTCTGTCCATTACTCATTAACACATTTATTATCACCTTCACTTTTAAGTTTTAACCACTTTTTCTCTCTTATACCGTCCAATTTATCCTATACTTAAATATAAAAAAAAAACACATTATTGAAATTCAAATGTGATCTTGAGTAAATGAGGAAATAAGCGATAAACTGAATTATCAATTATCAGAGTTAAAATCTAAATTCAAATACTCAATAAATCATTATCTTTATATTAATATATAATCATAACTAATTAAAAGAAAAAATCACAGAATATTAAAATTAAAGTAATCTCGAGTAAATAAGAAAATAAGTGATAAAAGTTATCTAAATTCAAAGTTTTGTTAATTAGTATAATTTATTTTCTCGATAGGTTAAGATTTTTAAGAAAAGAGCAATCATATTTATCCAACTAGTTAGCAACTAATCACGTCAACATGTAAACACGAAATTCATTTTACCCTTGAAAGGAATAGGCATGGCAACAAAGGTGATTTTTGCTTACTCCACCCTGAATCTCAAAACCCTCTCCCACCCCTGCCTTGAAAATCAATGGGACCAAAAAATTTCCCCATGCCCCCGATTGGGGTTGGTTTTTCCCGCCCCACACCTGCTCCCGAAAATTCATTGAAATATCCTGTTAAAAATTTCAATCACTACATAAAACATATAATTATCAATAACAAACAATTAACATAAATTTCAAACATTCCACACAAGATTCAAACAAATATCAGATGTATGTAACTATAATAAAATTCCAACATTAGATTTAGTTTTCATTCCACCAAAATAAAACTAGCCACACTCCTAATTCTTCAATCATTGGTTGTAGTATTCATTCCTCCAAGTGGGTAGTAAGACCACTTCTCATCATATCACTTGCATAAATCATAAATCGAAATTTTAATATAAAGAAGAAATTGATCATTCTAAAATTTACATTCTTATATGGCATATACCTTCATCATCTGAAGCTATCTCATTAATCAAAGTAATACTTTGTACAATAATTTTAGATTTCAAAATACCTTTATCAAATTATGAAGTACAAATTAGGGTTTGGTTCTTAATATATATATATATATATATATATATATATATATATATATATATGTGTGTGTGTGTGTGTGTGTGTGTGTGTGTGTGTGTGTGTGTGTGTGTGTGTGTGTGTGTGTGTGTGTGTGTGTGTGTGTGTGTGTGTGTGTGTGTGTGTGTGTGTGTGTGTGTGTGTGTGTGTGTGTGTGTGTGTGTGTGTGTGTGTGTGTGTGTGTGTGTGTGTGTGTGTGTGTGTGTGTGTGTGTGTGTGTGTGTGTGTGTGTGTGTGTGTGTGTGTGTGTGTGTAATTTAATAGGTGCGGGGGCGAGGGTGTAGACGAGATGGATATCAACATTACCAAAACCGTCCTCGTCCCTGAATTTGAAATACGAGAAAAATCAACTCAGACTTGAACCTGGTCAACTGGATTTTTTCCCATCAAAATCAGAGCAGATTTGGACAAATGTCCATGGGTGCAAGAAAGCTTTTAAAAGTTAGGATTTTTTTTTTTATAAATTATATATATATATATAACATGTTGCCTTTACAAACATATATGTTATTTTAAATTTTAATATATCTAATTTGTTTGGTCAATATTACCCTTTTAATATAGTGACATGGTAACTTTACTTTGAGCTAAGATATGATTATTCACTTGTACACAAAAACATTTTGGAAGTCTTGCGTCTAGGTATAGACTTTCAATCAACATGACAACACTTGTGGCCTAGGCTATTCAACATTTGGGTCAGTGTAGCCTCTACACAAATTGGACTTTAGGCATTTTTATTCTGACAACACTTGTGGCCTAATCTAAAACAAAAACCATATATTCAGATTCATTCCCAAGAAAACTCTTTAAGTTTTTCATTCTTCCAAGTGTTAATGAAATTGAACAAAACTATCTAGAGATTTTCTGGTAAAGACCAATGATAGATAGTTACGAAGATAAAGTATGTAAATAAAATTAAAAGAAAATTATTTTTTCTTATTTGTGAGGATCAAATACAGAGAAATTTTAATAATGCATGTACTTGTTCAACCAATTCAGTTAGATCTCTTTGACAAAGAAAAATAATTTAAGATAGTTGAGAGAGAATTTTTTCTATTAATTGAAAGAGTGTGTGAAATGTATCTTTAAACAAGAGGGGAGATAATATTGTATATTAGTATGCAGCACAATACAGTCGTCTTTACTCTTTGCGTCGGCCTGGCCTGGTGATATTGGACGGTGTGATTTTCAAATTCGTGAATGGGCTTGGACCAAAAATGGGCGATGCTATTCGCACCCCATGATTGCTCTTTACACGGGGAAGTCCCCTACGACGTCGTACTAGTGTGTTGGGAAAAGGAAGGACATATTATCAGGTAGCAGAAGAAACAGGGCGATACGACCTCCAATGGAGAAAACGCAACACATTAGACGAGTACATTTCTAAAATTCAGAAGACGTAATGCCCTTTCGACCTCTTCTAGAGCCACTTTAACATTTTCAATTCAATAATTAAATTATCATTATTATTATAATAAACTTTACCTATAAACGCATCCATGCCTTCCCCTTCAGGTACCCAACTTGTAGTGCAAGAGTATTCGATTTGATTGATTGTATTACAGTGTCATTTTCCTTCATAACCGATTTCTATTTTATGATTGTGCGCAACAGTTCGCAGACTCACAATGGCCGCAATATCCAACTCCTTATCACTGAAGCACAGTTTCTCTCTGAGTCGAGCTTCTCCTTCTTCCTCTTCCATCAAATTCAAATTCAGAAGATGTTACGCCGCGTTCGCCAATGAGAATCGCGAGTACAGCTTCTACTCATTCGACACTGTTTTTCTCTCGCTTTCAATTTTAGTTAGTTATTACGCGACTTTGAATTAATTTTCGTTTTTCTGATTCCGCAGGTACGTGATCGTTGGCGGCGGAAATGCCGCGGGATATGCTGCGCGCACTTTCGTTGAGCATGGAATGGCTGATGGTCGTCTCTGTATTGTAACCAAAGAGGTGATCTACTTTTTCTAGCTTCACCGTGTCAATTTCTGTTTCTTTACACACACATTGAACGTGATCTATTTTTCCTGTTGTTGTTTATGATTTTCAATTCAATTCGATGAATCAGCCGTATGCACCTTACGAGCGTCCCGCTCTGACGAAAGCGTATTTGTTCCCGCCGGATAAGAAACCAGCACGCCTTCCTGTAAGAATTTTTTCCTCATTTCCTCAAATATTCTGAAACTAAACAAAACCAAGATGCAGTTCTTTAGGTGCTTTTAGTGTTGTTCTCCGATCAGGATTGTAGTTTAGTTTGTGTTGCATTAAAGGTCATTACAGGTTACTGAGGTAAAATTCCAATTCTAATCAAAGGATAAAACCAAAAATTATATTATTATGCTATCATAGCGGTTCTGTATTGTTGTATCTTGTCAGTGATACTTGTTATATTGCCTTTTTTAGGGTTTTCACACTTGTGTTGGATCCGGTGGAGAGAGGCAGACTCCGGGGTGGTATAAAGAGAATGGGATAGAGGTACTCTCTTTTACACTCTTGGAATCATTTTGCATCTGATTTTATCAGGGGAGAGTGGAAAATTTGTCAAGATTGCTTTGGTTACACTGTTAAGTGTGCTGGTGATATAGTGGACATAGGATTGCTCAAAATAGAATAATAAAAACTTCATTTGATGTAGCTGTGTGAGGCAGGAAACAGTTCACGTACTTTTGCTTCTCATCCATTAATGCTATCAAGTTGCTGAATTTCGTGCTGTTGGTTTTCCTGTCCAGATGTTGTATGAAGATCCAGTAAAAGATATTGATATTGAAAAGCATACTTTGACAACAAGTTCTGGAAAACTTCTGAAGTATGGTTCGCTTGTTATTGCTACAGGATGTACGGCATCAAGGTATCAGTTTGTTTACATTAGTTTATTAGTTTATATAAGAAGTGGTGCAGAAAATCTAAGTTGTTGACTATCTTGCTGTTAGGTTTCCAGAGAAAATTGGGGGAAACCTACCTGGTGTTCACTATATTCGGGATGTTGGAGATGCCGATGCACTAATTTTATCGTTGGTAATTCATTCTACTCTCTAACATGACTTGTTTTTTCAATAATTTGATTTATTTTTACATTTGAGTTGGAGAATCTCTTGCAGTCCTTACAATAAAAACTTCGTACCCCATTGCCCAGAGGCTCTTCGCTATGCGAAGGTATGGGGGAGGGATGTTGTACGCAGCCTTACCCTTGCATATGCAAAGAGACTGTTTCCGGATTCGAACCCATGACCAACAAGTTACCAAGGCACAAAATAATTTGATATATTGCTATTCAAATTATACTTTTTTCAATATAATGTACATTGTTTTCCCTTTTAATATATATTATCGTGTCATGATCTTTCTCAAGCATTCTTTCACACAGCTTGAGAAAAATTGCAAATTCTGTATATTTGCTGCTATGATTACTTTATTGAAAAATGTTGATTATTATGTTTACAGCAAAAAAATAAATAATAATCAGACATGCATTTTGTTCCTGGTTATGATTTGTTTCTTTTGTTTTTAATTTCCAGGAGAAAGCAAAAAAGGTTGTAGTTGTTGGAGGTGGTTATATAGGAATGGAGGTTGCTGCTGCTGCTGTTGGTTGGAAACTTGATACAACAGTATGTGTTTTTCCTATATCCTTTTCAATATCTAGTTTCTGGTTCAAGATGCAAAGTTCTTGTTCTGACCTCCATTATTACCTGTTGTTAAGGTGTTCATCTATGCTAACAGAAAATTTTCATTTTGGTCCCCTCTGCATAAAGCTTTGATAAATCTTGCATTAAGTAAATCTTACTGTATATGTTGAATAGTGAAATAATAATAATAATTGAGACATTTAGGTCTTCCTAGTAACTTAATTTGTTGAATTGCCTAGGTTACATCAGGGCATGGTATGACCAAATGACTTCCGTTACTGTTTATGCCTGTTCACATTGCTCTACCTAGGAGCCTGATTATTATCATGCTTTCAGCCTCATTTCTTCTAATTTATGGTTCAAATCTGGATAAGCAACTGTGACTAGTACTGATAGGAGTTAAGACATATGCAAGGATACCTTGAGAATCCAGACATATGTTGTCATTAAACTCATATCTTTACCTTTAAGATTAATTATCCTTTTGTGATGTTTTTGACCTACTGACTCACTAATAATATGTATCACCATAAAAAGTAGATCATATTCCCAGAAGATCACCTTTTGCAAAGACTGTTTACTCCTTCTCTTGCCCGGAGATATGAAGAACTCTATCAAAAGAATGGAGTCAAAATCTTGAAGGTATTTACTCCTTCCCTGTTCTTCTCTCTTTCTTCCCATTATTGTAACTAGTAAGTAGTAACCAGTTTGTTTGATTTTGTGTTTGTGTGCAACTATTATATTCTCTAAACTTTCCTCCCTTTTCTCTATTTCTTTTAAATCTTAAATTCACCAGGGTGCTTCCATAAAAAATTTGGAAGCTGGTTCTAATGGACATGTAGCTGCTGTGAAACTTGGAGATGGATCTCTTGTGGAGGCAGATACGGTAAATTATATTTTATTTACTTTTCAATATGAATATCTGGAGGTCATTTCTTGTTAAAAAAATAATTGAGTTGTTAGAGAAAGCGTGGAGATTTTAGCTCTACGTTAAACAAGAAGGGAAAGGGATAAAGGAATCAAAAATTATTTTTTCCTCTGGTTCACAGGTAATTATAGGCATTGGAGCAAAACCTGCTGTGACTCCCTTTGAGAGGGTGGGCCTGAATACAGAGGTTGGTGGTATACAGGTGAGGCCAATGAATAACAATAACTTGACAAAAATTTTAAAGATGAGGAATTGCATGAGTAATTTTTCTTTTTAACATCACCAACGATAAGAGTCTTACGAAATCGCTGTTTTGCATGGCCATCTGTCTCTTCCCTTTTTCGTGAAGCATATGTTAATCATCAATTTTGGGAGTCCATGCTCTGTTTGTTAGAGATACTCACATTTGCGGATGAAATTTGGAGGGAGGCAAAAATAATAGGTTGAACAACTTTGTCTAAATGCATCAGTAATTTGTATTTCAGGTTGATGGTCAGTTTCGGACAAGCACTCCCGGAATCTTTGCTGTTGGTGATGTAGCAGCTTTCCCTTTGAAGGTACACTATTATTTACCTTTGCTTGAGTCTGTGAAGCTTAGATACGGGATACGACACAGATACGGCGATACGGCAATTTTTAAAAATTATATATATATATATATATATATGAGGGAAGTAGCATTTTTTTATTTTAAAATTTCAATTTAAAATATTAAAATTAAAAAATTCAGAAAATGGTTCAAGCTGTATTGGAGCTGTATCCCAATATAGCTTGAGCCGTGTCCCCCCAACCTAAGCTGTGTCCTAGCCGTATCCAAGATGTATCTGTTATTTTATTTTAAAGAAAATAAAAATATTTCCAATACTCCCCGAATACGTATCGGGATGTTATCGGTGTCTAACACCAGTATGTTGACCATTTTGGAGTACCAGGGATTCACCGGCTTGAGTTGCTTTTTGTTATGTCATTCTAGGAGCATTCACTGTATGGTTTAGATAAATGTTTAGGCAAAAAAAGAGTCACTTGATCTGATCATTGAAGTAAATTATGGTTCCCTTTGGATCAATTTTGAATACCATATCTAATCCAATCTAATCTTTTACAATTTGCATTGGATTGGTTATGTGGTTTTAGTTTTTGTTTTCTGGAGACAACACACGTCAATAAAAAATCAAATATTTAATCAAATGTAATAAAAAATTATTCAAAGTATTAAATATCTCACTGTAGGTCACAACATGGTCCAAATTGTAAATCAATAGTTAAAATAATAAGTTTTCTAAAAATATAAATACATGTTCATACATAAATTTAACAATATTCTTAGAATTTAGGCTTAAGGCCTAACTCAACCACAAAAAATTAGCTCGTAAGATAAGGTCTTTCCAAGTCTTATAAGGATTACATAGATTATATCTCTAGTAATTGTATCAAATACATGCAACAAATTTTTATTACTTCTTGTAGACTTAGACTTGTCACTCCATATCTAATATTTTGTGTCTTTTAGTTCTATTTATGAAAACATATTCTTCAGTATAAAGCATGTAAGTTATATAATAAAAAAGAGCAAGAGATACGACAACAATATAATAATTTCGAGAGATAAAAATACAAATTTCAAGCTAACTACTAAATTAATAAACTTATGAAATATTATTATAATCAAATGTGATTTTGTTAACAAAACTTTTGAGAAAAATAAATTGTTATAGTAATTACATAAATATCTATTTATACAAATATGAGCAGTATAATAATTTTGTAAATAAAATTACATATATACATACAAGTTTGACTTGGTATGGGATTGGATTGGTTTTGGAAATCACTTTTGAAATCCAATAAAAAAAGTAAATTTATTTCACTTTATTTGCTCTTTGGTTATTTTATTATAGGCTTTTTAGTTTGGTTTTTGTGATTTGCATTGGATTGGATCAGTTATAAACACATTTTCTTAATTTTTTGTCATTTGTGTTTCTGGGAAACTGGACAGATTTATAATCGTATCTCTCGAGTGGAGCATGTGGATCATGCCCGTCGCTCTGCACAGCACTGTGTGAAAGCATTACTCAGTGCACAAACTCACACGTACATTGGATTATATGTTCCTTCAATTTATCTTTGGAGTTCATTTTTTTTTTCTGCCTCGCTGATTTAGCTGAATTTACTTAATGATTTTCAGGTATGATTATCTTCCATACTTCTACTCGAGGATTTTTGAATATGAAGGAAGCCCTAGAAAAGTGTGGTGGCAGTTCTTTGGAGACAATGGTAAGTATTAGTTAAAAAATAAATAGCATTGCCTTACCTTTTCTTTTCTTTTAATTTTTTAATTTCTCTCCTATTGCTCTTACCGTTTATTTTTCTTTGGACAGTTGGAGAAACAGTTGAAATTGGAAATTTTGATCCTAAAATATCTACCTTCTGGATTGAATCTGGTAATGGATTTATATTTTTATTTTTTTAAGTTTCCCTCCTTTTGTTTAGATATGTGGGTTTTGTGCGAGCTTATGGGATGATGCTTGCATGCATGCATTATGTGTATCTTTGAATGCATATATGTGCTTGTTTGATCTTTGAATTGCTGTTACTAAGAATTTTATTACTTCATGCTGCACAGGTAAGCTGAAAGGAGTTCTTCTTGAAAGTGGGAGCCCTGAGGTACTTGCCCCTTCTTTTCAACATTTACAGTGTAGTAGATATTAGAATTATTATATACACGTATTATACATACTAGTGTTTTGAAAACCAGGCTGAACCAACACTAATAAACTGGTCAAGTATCTGCTTCAACTAAATCACCGGCTTGGAGAAAAATTGGTCAAAGAACCGTAAAATCGGTGAAAACCAGTTTACAACGGGTCAATGACAAATGTTTAGTAGAACATTTTTTTTTAAAAAAAATCTTATAAAAATGAAACATTAATGTAAAATATTAGTCATTTTCTTTTTTATTCTAGATGTTAACTTGTTATTGTTAATTAATATTGTTGTTAATTATTGAAACTTAAAAAAAGAAAATAACCCTACTTATTTCTTTTGCCCTCGTCTGGTTCTTGGAAAGAGAAAACCTAATGCTTAGTTTTTCGTTTTTTTAACTCAGGAATTTCAACTCCTGCCTAAACTTGCCAGAAGTCAGCCTCTGATTGATAAAGCCAAACTTCAAAATGCAACATCAGTGGAGGAGGCCCTAGAGATTGCTCGGGAATCCTTGCAAGGCGAAGCTGCTGTCTAGTACCGATCTTGGTAACATCATTCTGTAATTTATCTTCTCTTACGGCCAGATTATCAGTGACTATCTGTCATCATCTGAGTAGGGATTGCTCCTATAAGAGAATAATTTTCATTATATTCTCAGTCACCTGACATTAGTAATGGTTTTTAACTGGAATGTCTAATTTGGATTTGATCTGGTGCCATAAGGTATCCTTGAATTTTCTCAATAATTTAAGATAGCCTTTGCCTTTACACGTTACTTTTATTTTCCAGCAATGTGATTTTTGTTCTTAACTTACTACCTACAACCCTTCTTCTGAAGGGCCTCCTGTAGGGAATTCTGTCTGCAGAAAGAGTTGTCTCATTTAAAATTTCAAGCCTGGACCTAAAAAGGCATATTTTCTCTTGTAATTTTTTGACTTTGGGATATAGGATCTAATAAAATTCGGTTGATGTTTGGCTTTTAGTTCAAAGGTCTTAAATGCCTATTTTAAAAAGTAAAACTGGAATTTTTTTTTTAATTTCCAGTTTAGTTTGATTATAAACTTAGTTTTGCTTCAATTTTGTCTTTGAACTCAATTTGAAATGGAAATAAATGGAAGTTTTTTTTACTGAAAATAAATGGAAATTTAAAATAAATGAAGTTCATTCAAAACTTTAAATTGACAAACATTAATCTAAACATTATGCCTATATTTGGAAATGCCTATTAGTACGTTCAATCTAAAAGTTATGAAAGAGATTTTTTCACGAACAAACGTTGAGCATGCGACGTGACCCAAACAAATGTATAATTATTGAATAAAGTATGTGGGTTGTAAATTTCTTGATACATGTCTACCTACGGATAAAAAAATATGTACGGTTGTTGAGTATAATTGGCCAGTAGATAACTGCTGCAATGAATTTCTCTCTTTAACGGTGCTGTAAGTGGACAATAAGGCCATTGTTTTTTGGTTTATTTTGGTGGATTGAAAATTTGAGTAAAAAAAAGGGTTTCTATCGGGGTAAAATTTTCTGCACTCCTACTATTGCTTTCTGCCCTTCCTATTTGCATTACAAGGCTTTCCATAATGCAATGGGATATACAAATAGCAATAGTGAAAGTGCAAAAAGCAACAACCCTTTATTGTTATGCCGTGCTCTTCTGAGGGTGTCAATGGGCACTACAGGTTAAAATCAATTGTATCCCAATAAGCTTGAGCATGGCAACTCAAACGTTTTTTCAATTCTCAATCTTCAACTTTCCAAATTCCTTTAAAAAGGCTAGTCAAGAAAAGAGAAGAAATCATCAATTACATGAAGAGTTATCATAAACTATCACAAATATTTACAGATACAAAACTAACTAAAGTCTAAAACCATATGCCAAGAAATACTACTCTTTCAAAATTTTAAGTGACATTACATTCTTTCATTAACTACAATTATAGTGTAATATGAAACTTATCATATCAACAAATGAAAGTGAAAACCATTAATTAATTTTAATAAGTTTTGACTGCAGATCTATTATATGAAAATATACGAAATAATTTTACCATAAAAGAAAATAGTTTCGAAATTTCATGACTAGCCAAGATATTCTTATCCCCAATCCCGTGAACAGTGGAGAATTGTTTTGAAAACATCTATTTGAAATAATGAAAGAAAGTGAATATGGTCAAAACCCATCAACGAGTGGGCTTGAGGAGTCCATAGGTAGAACTAGCAATATGGGTTAGGGTTTCCACACTTTTCGGCTTTTTTTGTCCTTTACCGTTCATTTTCATAAAAAATAAGAAATAAGTTATAATGTATTTATATTATAATTTATTTTTTATAAATGAAAACGGATGTAGTACTGTTATAATATTTTTAACAAATCCTTCAAATTCAAATAAATGAAATTTGCCTCGACACTGAAAGTTTTATAATGTATACATGAGCGGGGACATGCCTCTGCGTAGCAGAGTGGAGACATATGCGTCCATAGGTAGAACTTCTTTATGAGATTTCCATACGTAGAACTAGTATTAGGTTTTTTATTAATTTTTATGACCCTTGACTTTATTCTTATCATATTAATTTTTACTATTATATCTTCTTCATGTAGAGTAAGAGATATGATCATGTTTCACTATTTAAAATTTTTTAATTCGTCGTTGCACATAAGTATAGCACTCTTGTAATTTTTTTTTAATTTTCTTCCAAGAATAATCTTAACAAAATGGTTTCAAAACTTGCTGCTAATTCTTTATTAATAAATTATTTGTAAGTGTTTATTTGAAGTCTTTGTCAATACTGTGACACATGGTGACCTTAAAATAAAATAAAAATATTTTCCCTATACTTTCTATTGAAAAATATTAAATAAGATAAAATCACCTTTTTGTAACATATATCGTTTATAATGCACAAGCTTAAATACTTGTTCTCTTAACTAAAAAATAATTTTTTTAAAAAAATTAACAATTAAAAGAGAGAATGCTGATCTTTAAAACAATTTGTTAAATAATGTATCATTTTCAATAGCAGAGGCAGCGAAAGAGACGAACGATTTTAATACCATTTTCTTTTTACATCAGAGTATTAAAGGCCATCAACATAAAGAAACAGAGCTTAATAGTACTTTATTTATTTTCTATATCTGAAGGTGCGTGCGTGCCTTTTTTCCATTTATGAGAAAATTCCTCCAGAATAACTTTTAGCATGTGTATATATTCCATAGAATAAACATTTATTTTTGTATAATTTATTTCTAATAATTAAACATTTAAACATATAAAATTGATTATAACTATATTTTGTAATATATATATATATATATATATATTCACATTATTTTGATTTTAAAAAATTATTAAAATTCAATTTAAACATAAAGATAAAAATGTAAAATTACAAGTATAAGGACTAGGGAGTGAGAGTCTTGTATATCCTAATCTTACAGTATACTATAAACTATAAATACAAATTCTCTTGTTAGTTGTTCTTTAATTATCTAGTCAATTGTTTTGGTCCAAGGAGAAAAGTGAGGGGATATAGCGTGTAGAACATGCAGCATGACGCATAATATATAGCAGAGACGAAAGACTTGGTCAAGGCTAGCTTTCCCCTTGAAAGGTCGAAGAATTTGTTTGGGAGGGGCCAAACTCTTGCGTCAATGGTTTATTGGTTCATTGCTGAGCACTCTTTTTAACTAAGAAGCCACTCCTTTGACTTGTTATATTATATAATAACATCATTGTTAGCCACAATTAAGGGTGAAGTTGCATTGCATATTTCTCTGCTTCTTCCTTCCACAACACCTTATCACTCTTCACTCTTCATTGATCGTCAACACTTAGACCCAACAAGTGTAAATGAAGGTGAGATTTCCCCATCTTAATGACACTTCAGTTTCTTATATATGCAAGAGCACACCACTTACTTGATCTTCTGTTTCTCTCTATTGTTATAAATTTATGTCCCTTTCTCATTATTCTTTTATTCTTCATTTAAACAAGAAAGACCAGTTCAATCCCTCTTTTACCTTTCTTTAAGCAGATTTTGATATTTATATCCCCCACCCTACTCTGTTTTATTACTATATGATACCCATTTCTAATTTGTTTCATACATATTATTTAATTTAACTATGATAGTTGGTGCAGATTATTGCATAGTATATATCTCAGTTACAATATAATTTGGCATCTCTTCTTCTCCTAGCTTAGCTTCATTTTTTTTCAAGAGAAACTAAACACTTCACAGAAAATGAAAAAAATAAAATAATAATCAAGCTAAACATGCTTTAGTAACTCATTAAAATCTGTCTAGTGATGAGAAGGTTAGATAATTTGGTTTAAGTTCAAACCTCGTTGTCACCATTGTGAAAAAGAAAAACACGTTTTAGTAGAAGTTTAAATGTTAACTATGGTGATTGTTATTTATTTCCAGACTGTTTCTATCGTTTCTCCAAGTGTGGTCCTTTTGTTTTGTTGCAGAAAGTGGTGGTGAAGTTGGATTTGCACGATGACAAAGCAAAGCAGAAGGCGATGAAGTCGGTTTCTAGCATATCAGGTACTGATTTAAACTAGTCATATAAAACCTTATTTTCATCGTTAACTTATAGAACTGTAATTCTAATTTTGATGAAAGAATAATAATAAAACCACATGGACATTTTTAAGAGAATCGAAACTAAAATAACTATATATTATGGAGATTAGAAATTGATTTAATCCTTTTATTAATATTTTCTCCTCTGCTTCTATTTAATTATGCAAGTAAGATAATTTTTATGTCAAATTTGAATATGAAGGCATCTATTCCATCTCCATGGACATGAAGGAGAAGAAACTGACTGTAGAGGGTGACATAAACCCTGTCAATGTGGTGAGCAAATTGAGAAAAACCTGGCACCCAGAAATTGTAACTGTTGGGCCAGCAAAAGAGCCAGAGAATAAGAAAGATCCAAATCAACAAATTGAGGAGCTTGTCAAGCTCTACAAAGCATATAATCCCCACATGACCACACACTATTATGTTCAAAGTGCTGAAGAGAACCCAAATGCTTGTGCTATTTGTTGACTTCGATGTTTGAGAACAAACACAAGTCATGTTTGTTAATCATTGGTGAATTCCATGGCACCAGAGATATGAACCCAAGTCATGGATGCTTTCTGTGTAAATTATATTTTGGGTGGTTGATTGAGACATCCAGAGGATTAATGATGTATCAAAATAGGCTATGAAGGTTTTGAATGCATAATAAGTAAATTGATGTGTGAATTGTGGAAATATGCATATTATTGTGCTATGTGTTACCAATTTCTCATTTAAAATTGTGTTATACTTGTCAATTGGGACTTTATGTAATGTATTCATGAGAGAAATTCGACTCTACTTTATGTATAGATGCTGGGTGACATTTTGGACCGTCTTTCTTGGGACAAGATTGAATTGTTGAGCACAGGGTTATATCATCTAAATCAAGATATGATGACGATGTTAAGGATTTTTATATTAAGAAGATTAAAAAATATTGATTCGTGGTTTTAAATTTGTTGGCAAAACCAGTGGCCTAATAATATCCAGAGGTAGCTTGCGGCTGGAAGCTTGTCTCCTTGATTAAGAAGTCTTATGGTAGGGTGGCCTCAAAAACCAAAGGGTAACTTGAAATGTTATGCAGTATTTATTTTGGTATAAGCCGACGGTTCCTTTTTTCAAATATTTAACTTGATTATATATCCAAGACAAATAATCTTACACCACCAGTTGGTCCACACCTTCGATAATGAAAGTTATGTGGTATATAATGAAAAGTTTTTTTTTTATTATTATAAAAGGGACAGGGACACCTTGTTTTCAGTTTATTATTTGTTTTTAAACATTAATTTTAATTGTTTCCTGTACAGCCGTTTAAAAATAGAAAGTAAAATAAAAATAGTGTGATAGTATTATAATTAAAAATAAAGGATATTTTCTCAAATTGTCGTATGAGAGGGGCTTGTAAAGTCTTAGCTAGTCTTTGTAGAAATTGTTGTGCGACTTCGATTTTCTGTGGCAGTGCTGCTACGTAGCTTGACCCATTTAGGGTCACCAAACTAACCAAAATATTTAGATATCCAGGATGCTACGCTAACTGCCAAGTTAAAGCTTGAGCTATTGGTTTGTATGGTAGTACGTACTATATATATTCACACCTCTGTATATCAAGGACAATTTTTTTTTTATTAGAAACAAAATATTTTCATAATTGAGATTAATTCTCGAAATATAAATATTAGTAAGGTGGATTTTTCATCTGGTTTTACACCTGTCTTCCAACAAAATCTTATCTATATATACGATTAGAAAATGAAATATCTATCCGTATATTTAAGGAATTCAAATGTGTTGAATCATTTTGATATATCAAACATGCTATTAATGAGTGTGTCTCAGCATATGTGTGTGTGTGAGAGAGAGAGAAATTAAGAAAAGTATGGTGAATGAAATTTATTATCCGATAAATGTTGATTCTGATTCTATCATGAGCTTTGGCTAGTTTGGTACACAATACAGAAGCATGAGAATGGGGTATGGTATTGTTGTAATTAAATCCAAAAATAATAAAATCTGTTGAGCGTGAAGTAGGTCCTGAAGCTAGTGACTCTTCCAGACAAAAATCATTGAAGCATTGCATCTAGCGTGACCTTGGGCACTCTCCATCCGATGTATATACCTAACGGTGAAAAGTTAGCTTCTAATTTTTAATTACAACAAGCTTTCAGATAATTGCTGTTGGTTTAAAGTGCAGATTTTGGTAATCACAAGAAGTAAAACGAATTATCAATCCCCTGCTTACGTAAAAGATCCTTCAACTCTTGTAACTAAAGCCTTTTTTTATTAATGAGAAGATACACTCATCTATGATGTAATCCTCTCTAAAATATGTTATCGCTATTATAATAATCAGTGGTGATTTGATATGTCCAACATAAATTCATGGCATGAAGAGGCAACCATCTAAATGCAAATTAGCTTAGGTCACATCTAATTATGTGATAACTGCTAAATAATTGTATTTTGATAGTAGAAAATAAGGCAAAATTGTCTTTAAAAATAATTATTTAGCAGTTATTTGCGCTTAAATATTAAAGAATTGATGTTTTGTTGAATTTTGGCTGCAGATATAAAAACTGGAGGTGTCACAAGCAAAAAGGCCAGAAAAATTGAAGAAAAGAAAAAAATCTGAAGCAGGCCCAACCCAAGACGCGCGCTGAGCGTGCGTCACGCGTTAAGCCCATGATCCAACAGAAGCGCGCGCTAAGCCTACAACACACGCGCTAAGCGCGCGATCTACACGCGCTGAGCGAGGGGGTGTCGCGCTGAGCGCGCCTACGAAGGCCCAAAGCCCACTTCAGCAGCTATAAATAGAGAGTCAGACCAAGGGACAGAACACACCACGACAGAACCCCCTCTCCTAGGGGTTTCACTTACTCCCTTTCTTTCACCCCTTCCCATTGTAAAACCCTTGGCAGGCCTAGAAGCCAATGTGATGTATGATGGACTCTTCATTATCAATGCAATACCAGGTTTTTTTTTTTCCTATTTTCTTTTCTGTTTTTATCTTGCATACTCATCTTTATATTCTGTTAGGGGTTAGACGCTCGGGAGAGGATAACTTCTAATAGAACAAGAAGAAAAGATATCATAATAAAATCATTGTTAGGCATAGAGTCAAAACAAATCTAGAATTAGAACTTCATGCATTTTATCTATTGAGTCTTTGCAAAGGCATTTGGGAGATAGATAAGTAAAATAGGCTTGTCATCGTGAGGCATAAGGGGCATAAAATCACCTGAATTGGTAAAGAAAAAAATCATAAACTCATACATCCTAGACAGACAAGGCAAGTCAGTTCCTAACACTATTTTATTTTGAATTTATCTTTTATCTAAATCTTTTATTTTTTTATCTTTTATCTTTTTCTTTATCTTTTAATTTTATCTTTAATTCTTTTATCTTATCTTTTCTTTTCTCTTCTAAGTTTATCTTTAAATATCTTATCTTTTCTTTACTTTATCTTCTATCTTTCTTTATCTCTTTCTTTATCTTTCATTTTAAATTCTTATCTATTGCTTTTAAATTGAGTTTGCATTAATCTAAGTACAAACAAAATCCCTATGGATTCGACACTCGGACTTCCGAGAACTTTACTACTTGTGACGATTTGGTGCACTTGCCAAAGTCTTAACATTATGCCATGGTTTGCTTTCAGTAATTCCCGAAACCTGCAGGGGATACAAAGTGATGTTATTCATTACGGTAATTCGAACCAATGTCTAACTAATCTTTAATTCCAGCATCAAACCTTATCCTATGAGTTTGTGATGACCAAATACAAAACAATAAAGCTCACCAGCTACCACATTGCTTTATATCTTTGTTAATTAGTTGCATATCTAGTTAAGTCTGCTTTGGACATTGTAACGCTATACTATAAACGGTAGAGATTTGATTATGTTTTTTCTCCATACCATTTGCATATGTCTTTTGTGTGTACGTACTCTCAAAGGAGCTACCTACGGCTGCATTTTAAATTTGTAATATCAAAAAGCACAGGCGTTAAGTTATGCGTAGTTGACAATGCAAAGGAGACATGCTTTTCTTCCTTTAAAGTTTAAAGTAAAGTACAGTCTTCTTTTTAAAGAAATTCACTTTTCTGAGATATTAACATGTATTACACTTTAAAATATTTTAATGTACATTTGAACATTTAGGGAATTTTTTTCCTAGTAGTTTTCAACATCATAAGCCTTCAGTTTTAAACTTGCCATCAACTTTGAGATTTTAATATATAAATTTGGGTGGAGTTTCAAAATCGATAACAAAGATGTATAAAATTTCATTTCATTTTCTATAGACTTACAATTTGAACTAGTTATTGGTGACATCAAAAGTTGCTTGAAAAAAATAAGAGTATTCCTAGAATTGAAGGGAGCATCTCTTACGAGAAGGGAACATAATTTACCTATTATTTTATGTTTACTTGTAAATTTGATCATTTTATTTTTATTATTTTACAAATTTTATTAACCAAGTTTTATTTTTATGAATTTTACTACCTAAGTTTTCAACTTTTGTGTATTTTAGTATCATTGGTGAATTTTATTTTTTACTAAACCAGTTAGTTTCAAAAACTATTTACAAAAAGTAGATAAATTTAACTTTTAACACCGATTGTATTATATCTAATGTAGAAAAATGACTTTTTACATTGGTTATAATCACACTTAATGTAGAAAGTCATTTTTTTAATCGGTTATAATCATAAAGAATGTATAAAAATAAAAAAAATGTCTCTTTACATAATTTTGTTATCAATGTAATGATAAAATGTAAAAAAAATCAAAAAATTTAATGATAAAATTTGTAAAATATTAAAAGTTGGATAATAAAATTTGTGAAATAAAAATTTAATGATAAAATCTATAAAATTATGAAAGTTGAATAATAAAATTCACGGAAATAAAACTTAAGGATAAAATTTACAATTAACTTATTGTTTTATTCATCATATTTTGATCTGATTTAGGGAGCTTCCAACCAATGTTTATCAGGTAATAATTTTTTTCCTATCATATAGTATTTAAAGTTTTAAGTCTTGTCTTTGTGTTTCTTTTTATTAACAAATGTTAATTATTAATTTTTGTTACAAATATTAACGGAAAGATTTGAATCTGCGACCTCTCCACCTTCCTTCTTCCTTTACCCTTTACCCTCCCAACAATAATTCAATCTTATACATGTAAAATCTCATCTTTGCACAAAGAAGATAAAAATGTGTCAAGTCTTTTGTACAAAGTGGAGTGTTATGAACAATTTTTTTTCCATTCAAGAATCAACGTGCCCTTAAATAACTGAGAATTTGGCAAATGAAAAAATTGCTTTTTTTAAGTCATTTTACGATATCAATTTTGAAAAATATTATATAAACACCTATTATATTATTTAATACCTAAAGAGAAGGAGAAAAAAATATAATATAATTTATGATATGATAAGAAAAGAAATATTAAAAAAATGAGAAGTGTTAAAAAACATTTAAAATAATAAGATATTTATGTATTATTTTATGTAAAGAAAAGAAGGTGGGTAATGAATACCCTTTATTAACAATTTATTCATAGTCGACCTTACAATTACAGTACAAGAATACAGACTTCTTCTGGACTCTTCTAACAAACCAATAACCTTACCAACTGTATAAACTTTTTTCACCTTGAACCCAATATTTGGCAAGTGAAAAAAGAAAAAATGCCCCTAAAAATTGAAGGGGCATGCTTCCAGCAGCACAAGTTCTATGACGCAAGGCAAAGAGACTTTGATGTTGTTGGTAACAAAAACAATATCAGGAGTTGTCTGTTATTGTTGTTAGAAAGAACAAAATCCAGCACTTATGTACCTTGCCAAAATAACAAATCAAAGAACCAAATAATCATCGTATATCAGTTACTTCTTCTGAGATGGTGCAGAGAAATATGGCAACTCAAATTGTGGCTTTAACCAAAGGGGACTGAGGTATAGGGGAGTGAGGTGACATCATGATATCATCAAACCTTCTGGTTTTGAGGCTCAACCTCAAGTTACTGTGCCAGCAATGTTTCTTGTTAGGAACCATGACCTCCTTGTTTTGAAGCACGAAGGTTCGAATTCTTTGCAATGCAATTTGCACAGCCATATCATCCATGTTGGCATAGCACACCCTAAACCACCCTGGCTCAGTGCAATGGAAAGAAGAGCCAGGTGAAACATTGATCTTAACCTCATGAATGATCACTCTCCAAAGCTCCATTTCAGAGTCAAGCGTTGGCTTCTTGAGAAGTTGCCTTAAATCCATCCACACAAAGAGACCAGCATTGCTTTGCAAGCACTTTATGCCAACTTTGGCCAACCCCGAAGTGAAAACTCTATGCCTTTGTGCCAACCTTTTTGCACTCTCTTCCAGAAACCTTTCCACAAACTCATCATCATTTAGCATTGATGCTAAAAGATGCTGAGTCTGTGTTGACACCAACCCAAAGCTTGACATTTTGCGTGCACAATTGACCACAGCATCATTGTAAGAGTATATGATGCCAACTCTGAAGCCAGGGAACCCCATATCCTTTGAAAGACTATAAACAATGTGAACGAGGTTGCGGTCACATTCGATGTCTGTGTCTTCCTCTAGTATCTCAGCAATGCTTATGAAACTGGGACGGCTAAAAACTGTTGCAGAGTATATTTCATCAGATACAAGATGGATACGCTTCTCATTGATGAAGCTCACCACGGTTCTTAGTGTGTTTCTGTCCATGACTGTGCCTAATGGGTTTGAAGGATTGGTGATGAGCATGCCCTTTACTCTAATGTTATCCTCTTTGGCTTTCTCATACGCATCTTCCAATGCTTGCTTTGTCAACTTGAAATTGTTTGAGCTATCGCACATAACTGGAACAAGTTTAATTCCTGTTCTCCACCTCAAATCCCGGTCAAAACTGCACAAGGAAATTCAGCTTCTTATTAGATAAAAATATTATGTAGATGTCAATAAAATTAATATATACTATATGGCTAAATATCAAATAATGTTCTTGGTCAAATTGCTATTCAATTGTGGTGTAAATTTGACTTTTATTTAAGGATTTTTTATTTTTGGATATGCTCGTTGACTACTGCCAATAGATGAAGGTTGAAACTGCAAAGTAGTGCCATCAAATCTCACTATCCTGGTTTCTAATTCAGAATTCCACTTTGTGGGGGCTATATAGACCCTCATGGAATGCTAAATTAATAGAAAGGCAACTCAGTGGCAATCAAATTTACTTTAATTGAAAAACGAAATGACACCCGTAATCCATACTTCATCATTTTACTCAAAATTAATAAATGAAAAATGAAAAAGGAGCGTGAAATTGAATAGAATAGAATACTCACCCTGGATAATAAGGAATTGGCACCAAAAATGCGTCACCGGGGTCTGCCAAACAAAAGGTAGTGACTTCGTGTGCTCCAGTTGCTCCACCGCTCATGACAATACGATCAGGATCAAACGTGACTCTGTTTCCTCTTGTTCTACCCATGAATTTAGCCACAGCCTGTGCAAATTTTCAATTCACGTTTAGTTTTTTGTGTGTAAAATATTATCACTAGTTAAACTCAACTAGTTAATTTATGGACAAAATGAGTGATATGATCAAATTTCACATTATCTTATTGTTACTCACATTTCTGAACTCGGGTAGACCATGATAATCCTGAAAGTTAGCTATTGCCCTGAAATCATTTATTCCTTCTGGAGTGCAAATGGAGGCCTCTGGGTTATTCAGTATCCAATCTTCAACCAAATCAGAAGTAAGCTGCGAAAATTTAAGATAACTGAATTCATTAGAACTTATTAACATGGGAAAATAATTTAATAATATATTGTATATATATTATTATCCTCCAAATTTATGCAATTGTGGTAAGTTATCACAATTGCATGACTTTGGAAAGAAAACTTTATATGCTATATACCTGATTCTCAGCAAGACCCATTTGAATAACCCCGTTAGGATTCTCTTTGGGATGAAAGGGGTTTTCATCATAAGCCTTCCATCCATCAAAATATGGGGATGCTTCACCATGTCCATCTCCGATGGCCATCTTAGACAACAATTGAGTTTGGTTCGCAGCCATCAACCCCATATAGTCTATGTATAATTGTCCTTAAAATATAGTGTAGCAAATAGCAATTCACCAATAAAAAGAATATAGTGTAGCAATGTAATGAAATCAATCAAATCCAAGTCAGGGAGGGAAGCCTTTTGAGTGTGGTTTGAAATATGCTATGAATAATTTACGGAGGAAATGTTTAGTGTCTAGCAATGAACAACAACACCGAGAGGGGTGCTTATTTATAGCATGTAGTGCACAAATTCACCTTGACCTTCAGAGAGAGGAATATCTTTAGTCCAAATAAAATGAAGGTTCCCACGAAGGAGAGAAGAGTTCAACATCAGCTATTATGCTTCTTAGGTTTGAAAATTAGGCAGTAGTTGGTACGCAGACAGGACCCACTATTAATTAGAAATAATTGTCCTAGTGAGAGCTAGCAAGATGCCACTCGTAATATTTTTGTCAACCCAATGAGAGAAAGAGAATAGACTTTGTGCACATGCTTACATAAAGTTTAGTATTCGAGTCCAAATTAAGTTGGTATACAATCATAATTCTTACACGTATATTTCTTTGTATTTATATAATTATAATTAGTTTCACTTCATTATTTATAAATTTATACTAGTTCTATTAATCATTATACTATAAAATATAAATGATCTGGTCCTCATTATTTTACACAGAGACATCTTTTATTATATATTTTTTCTTTATAATATGTGTTTTCCTCATTATTCAATATATGTTTTTTTTAAAAAAAATTAAATGAAGATGAGAGTGTTTTAAATCTAAATTTACATTCAAAGAACCAAAAACGGAAAACTCACTACTACCTTTAATTAAATTGTCGTTACGATAACTTATTATATGTTTTGATTTTTTTTTTCTGATAATGACTTGTTTAATTTTGATTTAGATAGATGTTATTGTTGATGAAGAAAGACATGCATAACAAAATACTTTTTCAATCAGCCATGGATGTGATCCGCAGTAATTATCATCAATATATGGAGCCTGGAGGGATTGCACAAAAAAAAAAGAAAAAGATTTGACGTACTTGTAAAAACTTTTTCCCCCGTCAAATAAAAAATATGCCACAATAATTGTATGAATGCTATTAGGAGAATTGTAGAGTGTAAAATTTATTGCCCCATATTTGGAGAAGACGTGTATCAACACTAAATTCTCCGTGGCATTTCATGTCCCATGAGAAGAGAGTATAACCTAACCTCCACTCGCAGCAACTGAACTAACTCTCTATATACGCGGAACAAACTCTATACTAATACTATACACGTGTGGTAGGAAAACGGAATTAATTTTTTCAGTGCACAAAATATTTGCTGGCGAAAAGTGTATCGAAAAATAATATGTTATTACAAAAAATTAAACTGAGTTTGGAGGTTCCCATCACTTAAACCTAACAAAGTATTTGTTGTTGGGTGCCAGGTATGTGCTGCTCTGGTCGGCAATGGAAGGAGTGGGGACGACTGAGGGCCATTCAAATAATTACTATTTTGTTTTCTTTCCAATATAGAGGAAACAAGATGATTATGGAAAAAGATAAATAAATACCCATATGGAAGCTGGAGTAGCTGAATTGACAAACTTTTGGTTCTGTTTAGAACTTCCAAATCAAATGCATGATTTATGAAACTTCAAACAACCGACCAAAATAATCTCATGCATGCATATACATAAAACATGTTATCGACAATCCCCTAGACTTATTATTTTTATATGCTGGTATTATATTAGATGAATCCCTTGGCATCACATACGTACATCATAAAAATCATTGGTATGGTTTTATATAATTACCAATTTGTTTTTATTTTGAATTATTTTATTTCTAGAAAATAATTATTTTTAATTTTATTGTCTTGTTCATTTAGATAAAAATGAAGTTTAACAATAAATTAGCTTACAAAAGACTCATGTGTAAGGATATATTATACTTTTGATGTTATGAAAATATAAAATTATTTATATTTTTTTATAAACAGATACTTTCGAAATATTTAATTAATTCATAATATAATATATGATTAATAAGTGTTTTATAATTCAATCCTGTCCATCAGTTCATTCTTTTAAATAAATAATTAAATAAAAGTTAAAAGTAAGCCAAAAGTAATTTTTTACATGATTCATGTTTCAACTATAGAAAATTCGTACAGTGAAGGACTCTTTAGAGATATTAAAATTATTCATATATGTTCACCTTGTATGATAAACGTGGGTAATTTTTGAGATTCATGTATCAAATTTAAATCATTGAAAAAACATTGTTATCATGGTCTATCACATTTATGATGTAACCAAAAAAACATTTATCACATTCGTTTGGAGAGAAAATATTTAGTTTAGTAACCTCTACTGTTAGAATGAATTATCTTTGTTTGACCTTGTATTGATTGATGTATTTTGTATTTTGTTTAAAATTAAATGATTCGATTGAGTTTTGGGAATCAACATTTAAAAAAAAAAACATGAGTTTATATGTTTATTGGATCAATTTCAATAAATAAGTGTGTTTGAGATTGTGTATAAGGCCTAGCTAATGGGTCTAATATTCTTAATGGTTAGATATTAGGTTATCAGTGTATTGTAAAAAAGATAAAATTTCTATTTGACTATTCATTATTTTATTCAATAGCCTGTTTGTAAAAAAGGAAAGGGAGAGAGAGAAAGTTCTTATTCTCACTATACACTTATGTATGTGCTTTAAAAACTAATTGTTATTCTTATTGAGTAATTGTTATAAAACATGTCTTTAAGAAGTACAGAAATTATGAGTAATGATGTTATTCTTATTGAGTGTTCTGAATCCTAGTATATAAATCCTATTATTTCCTACATCTACGACTATAAACAATTAGTTTCCAACCGTTAGTTATAAGATATCATTAGTATACTGTTTTTTTTTTTTTTATCAGCAATGCATAAATTTTATATAAAATGCACCCGAGGTGCTAAAATGTTTACAAAACTAAATTTTGAGAGGCAGCCAGAAAGGCTTATGGCAATAACGGAATTGTGGGTCTATAATACTCATCCCAAAAATAAAAATAGCTGTCCTTCCCTACAACATGTTAACAGTATATATATGAAAAGATACCTCCACCTATTAAAAAATAATCTTAACCTATACAAATAAGTTGCATAAGAAAAGATACATTCTCTAATAACTAAGTTACACCATAATCACCGGTCCTCAACCAATAGTCAAATAAATACTAGGATCCACTTGTCACTGTTGGAAAGAAACAATAAAATCATTTTGATATTTTTTAACCATGACCACATATCTAAGAAAATTTTATGCCACCACTTCTCCTCATGAAGTATATGTTCTTCAAAAGTTACTTTATTATAGATTTCATACAATGAAACTCCACCCAACAAATCACTAAATATTTGGTTTTTTCCCTTTCAAAAACCATGACAAATTTGTCGGAAGTGATAATTAGTATACTATATATATATATATATATATATATATATATATATATATATATATATATATATATATATATATATATATATATATATATATATATATATATATATATATATATATATATATGATGTCAAATTAAAATATCATGTTTATGTTTAATATGCATTCCCTCCTGTTCTAAATATAAGAAAAAAAATTGAACATAAATATAAGTAAATATTAATTAACTTTTATTTTATTTGATGATAATATTCTTATTACGTCTTTCATTTAATAAAATCTTATTTTGTGTGAATCATTTATTTCTATTAGTGAAAGGTATTTTAAGAAAGAAAATAGATTTTAAATGAGATTCTTTAAATTAAATTAAATGTTATTAACTAAATTTCTTAATTCAAGTATCTAGTAGTTAAATTGATTTATATACAGAAAGAGAGTATATATGATGTAGTTATAGGTGTTTTAGATATTTACTAACTTGCCTCTAGCTATAGTCCCTTTAAGAAAAAAAAAATGCCTCTATAGCTATTTATGCACGGATATTTGTTTAAGTATTTTAGTATCATTTTTAATTCAAATTAAAGTTTTATTTGATAATCAACATTAACATTTATTACTGTATGAATTTATTATGCAGATTATTATTTATAAAAAATGTTAATTAAAAATGATATTAAAAACACTTAAAATAACACGATTTAAGTTTCATCCCCCAGCCTTCATGAAAAAGATGCCTTACGTAGCCACGTGTCTTTTTCATTTTTCTAGAAACAAAATATTTTCACAGTGCAAAGCTAACTAACTTTGAAGCAAAAAATTACTGAAATAGATTTTGTCTCTCCTAATAAAGTTTCTTTTATACAATCGGTCATAAAATTAAACTCTTATCAATCAAACACCCTTAAGAAACTTAATCATCTATTTGAATCTTATTGGTGCATATTCACGTCTCCTTCTCTTTATTATCTCCATATATAATTCTCAATCTTATTATTGCAATTATTATTTAAATATTAAAAAGAAAATTTATATGTTCCTTTAAAAAAAGACAATATTATGTGTAATCTTATATAAAAATTGTCTTATTTATTTATTTTTCTTTTATACAGACCTAAAAAAATAACATCTAAATAAAATGAAACAGTTTTTTCTGATCTCATTTTGTGATTCCTTGAAACATTCTCGAGTTATTATTTGTAGTGATGAAATGACAGTACAACAGAAACAGTGTAGGAGAGACTCCGAGTTGAAAAGACAAATGATGAAATTGATTGCGTGCAGTGCAGTGATCATAATTTGCACATGGGTGGCCCTAAAGACCTGAATAGTGGTTGGGTGTTTATTAATATTATGAATGTGATATATGGATATGAGGAGGCAAGGCAAGGGAAGTACGACTGTGACAATATTAATTATAATGACATCTTTGGTCAAGCTTTCAACATTTTTGCTTCCATTTGGTTTTCCAAATTTCCCAGCCAACCCTTACCATAGTCAAATGGCCAAACCTCCACATCCTTTGTTCCGTAACACAGTTTCCCATCTCAATTCTCATGTTTTTAGATTTCAAACAGGGTGGTCAAAAAGTCGGGTTGAATCTGTAAAATCCACGTGGAGTAATGTTTCAATCCAGAAGTTGTATTTTTTATAATAAAGTTACACAATAGTATATATATTCTTTTATTTTTCTTTGACTAAATTATAAGTTTGTTCCCTCTTTAATTTTCCATTCCCAACTTTGTTTCTTCAATATTCTTACTACAATTTTTGTCTCTTATTTCAGAAAATTCACATTTTTAATTCTATTTCACATTTTTTATATCTTAATTAATTAAATTATTTTTTATGATTCCTTAAATACATTAGATCTAGGATTCAATTAAAAAAATTATAAATTTTTAAAAAAATAAGAAATCAAAATCGAAAAAAAAAACAAAATCACATATCAAGAAAAAAAATTACAATTTAACAATTTTCTTTCTTAAACGTTTTTTTATTACATGTATATTCTTATGTTATAGTTTTAAAACCTATATAAGTTATAAACTACCTTTATTAACTTATAAGCTAATTTGACTATACCGGAGAGAAATAATAATATAGGATTATTATGAGCACTTGAGTAATAAAATTCTTTGTTCAAAATTGATACAATCGTATATTCAAAAATAAAATTTAAAATTATTAGTTAAGTTTAGAATAATATCCTTCCACAATTAATTATTGCATTCGATAGTTAAATTCTTTTTTTTTTAATTTGTTATTTGGGGAATATGTTAATTATAATTAAATCAGTTTTTTCTTTCTTTTAAAAGATGTTTCAAAATAAATTTTTTTATATTCATGAGAATCAAATATATATATATATATATATATATATATATATATATATATATATATAATTATTTATAATAATCTACATATCTTATTTAATTAAATGAGTTAGGTTTTTTTTTTTTTTTTTTATGTTTTAGAGTATTGATTATAAAAGGTGAAATCAAAACTACATATGAATATATATTATATTCACTCATATTATTTAATTCAACCACTTAAATAAATAAGAGTTGATCAAGATGAGTTGATTATCATAATTTTATGGGACCTTATAATTTCATATAAATTTAAATATGAAATTTACTTTAACGTTATCAAAATGAGTTATTAACTTAATTTTATGGATTCTATAATATTTAAAAAATATTTTATTTATGGTATTAAATAACGATTGCTTATATAAATAATGTAATATCACCTACTTTAGTGGAAAAAAGATTAGACAAAATTTATTTAAAATTAAACAACTTAGGTAAAGAATCAACAAACATTTTTTACTAGTTAAATATAACACTCAACACCACACAAATTTCCTTCGTAGCACACAACACATAAAAAAAAATCAATTTCTATATCAGTTGGCAGTGAGAACCAATGTAGAACTCACTTTCTACAATTTTCATTTATTATCCTGCAAACTAATGCAGAAAATAATTTGTTTAAAAAGTAATAATACAACCACGATGCATCAATGCAATATACAATATTCCAAAATTTCTTTTTCGTTATATTTTTCAAAATATTTTCCAAAATAATGACAAATCTTTGTGGTTCCTCATTATATTTTTTTATATAAAAAATATCATCGTGATTGTTTTTTTATAACTCTGAACTCCTCATATTTTTGAAATCTTACCAAATCTTAAGTTCTTCCACATGCTCCTTTTGATTTCAAAATTCAAAATGTCTTCTAAAAAATTGTCCCCAACATTCATTTAAAATACACGTACTCTACCACCAAGACATGGAATTTCGACGGCCCAATTCCAATTTGTAGATCGATACAAGTCTCAGCACAGGAATGCTATTAAATTATATAAATATTAGACCGCAGCCATATTCTTAATGTTAAGAGTAAATGCTAATTAATCAATTGATCTGGTCAATGATCATATATACCCATTCACTACAACCTCACGGTCAAACCTGCCATCTCACGTGAGAGAACAAGTCACTCAAACAAAAACCATAGCAGCCAGGGGTGGCTATATTTCAGATCTTCATAAGCACTTGGCAGTACACAAGAACACTAGTAAAATATTATTTGTAAACATTGCAGTGACTGACTATTTGAAGCATAATTCTCTTGTTTTCTTCACGAAATTTCCAACCTCTTTCTTACTTTCACCTTAACAAGAACAATTGTTGGAGATCTCGGATAAACAACGGAAGATCTCCATCATTGAGCTACAAGTAAATTAGACAAGTAAATTTAATGTTAATTTTAATTCAAAGCCTTCAAACATTAAGTTTATAAGTTTTTTTTCACTTATATATCACTCATCTTATTCATTTTTATGAAAATATGTGAGACTTCATTTCATAATTACAGTAGTCCAATAACAACTATATAAACTAACGAAAAAAGAGACGTGGACTGTCATTTCACAATTACAATTCAATAACCATTATATAAATTAATGAAAACACAGACGCGACAGTCGGTGCTTATATGTCTATATTTTTATTTTGCTATCCCGTTTTAATTTAAATGCTAAAATTGATATACTTTTATAATTTATCTTATTATGAAACTCTTAATGTATATTTTATTTTGTCGTTAAATTAATATAGAAAACAATGTATAAGAAGATAAATTATTACTATATATAAAAACTAACGTCTTATATGTATAAAAAAATGTGGACACTAACTAAAAAATTAATATACACACCAAAGCATGATAATGTGAATTGTTACAATGTAGTGCACTAGATATGTATTGACACAATACCTAACAATTTACATATAAGATCACGTGAGAGTTTAATCTAACGATTGATGTTAGTGCACCTAATAGAAATCTATAATTTTTATTTATCCCATTTTTAGTTTCAAATTGAATTAAAAAGATTCCAATAAATCATGCTTGCCTTAGTATCAGTTTCTATTTTATCTAAATATTTAAATATTCACCTAATTAATTTAATCAAATATTTACTCCATAAAATATTAATTAAATATTCTTCTAAAAAAAGTATTAGTTAAATATTTGATCTAACTAATTTAGTAACATCTTGCATATCCATCTTTTATTGTTTATTAGAATTTATACAGTTGTATGAATTAAACTTCTATATTAAATAATTATGCTATGTTTCTTAAATATACCTTTTTATTATATTATATGAATGAATGACAAAAAAAGTGTTAAAAGGGAGTTAAAAAATAATAATAAATAAAATCTTCAGGTTCCAGAAAGCATCCAGCGCAAAGGAAATAAAAGAAGGATTTAGTTTTAAATTTAACAAACTCATGCACACTCCATATATGATTGATTTATAGTACAAAAATAAAGAGAAAATAAAGATAAAAATATGGGGGAAAGATACCTAAAAAGAAGATTGCAGATTAATTGTAAGTAGAGTTTCACAGTGTTGAATCCTAAGTTTCTCCTTTTAAAAAAAATCCTAATTAAGTTTATTTTGTTTTGATGGTAACTTTTGAGTTGGAAAAGCTGATAGTGCATATTAATGTTACGAAATATTAGTAGACAATAAGACATATATAGAAAACATGATAACATGAATAAATTATGAATCTTAATATCAGATCTAGTGAATCTTAATATATTTTTTCCATGGCACTTACGTTATGTGTAAAAACAAAATAAAATAATAGATTAGTTCTCACATTAGCAACGCCAAATTTCAGACTCCTACCAAGCTACTACTGAGTTCAACATTGCAACAATAATATAACATCCGGTAATGAAGCCATCTGAATCAAGTAATCATTTTTTTAATGTCCTGGTGTTTTTGCCGAGGTTCTTTTAAGACGGAAAGAGTAGAAAGAAACCAAGAACAAAAGCAAATGCATGAGCCTCATCATCTGCAAGTAAACACGTAAACTTAGTTAATGCCTTTTTAGAAAAAGAAAACACATTTAATTTAATTTAATTTAAGACATGATAAGAGTTAGAGATACCATGCAGAGATAAGTAATAGTTGAAATCTGGGGGGGGGGGGGGGGGGGGGGGGAAATAGGAAAGAAATAAATAAGAAGAGTGATGATGGTGAAGCAGAATAAAAGTGCTGGTGCAGAAGTAAATAAAAAAATTAATATTGAAGACTCCTGTCAATTAACTAAAATATTCAGAAAGAAAAACAACCTGTAAATGAATCGGAAGAGGCAGAAGAAGCATATAATTTAAACAGACGCATTTGGTAAAAAAATAAAACAGAAGAAGAAACATTTAGGAAAGCAAAAAAAAAAATAGAAACTAACCTCAAATTTTGAAACGGTTTTGATGAGCTGGGAAGGGAAGTCAAGAAGTGCATTTTTGATGGTTACGACAACCTGTTTAGAATCTTGATACCACACAAAGTAGAGGAGTGTTAAAAACATTTCTTTCATAAGTAGGCACGGGATTAAAAACAAACCATAACAATGCATTCCTTCCATGCTCGTATTATTAGGTAATAAGCATTTTCCCAACATTGAGGATTAAAAATTAAAGATAACTAACCTCAAAAGTTGGAGTAGCTAACGAATCTTCTTCCTCTACAAAGAGGTGAACTTGGTTAACGGCTGATATAGCAACACTGCAACAAAATAAGAGATAAGGGTAGTTAATTATAGCAGATGCAGACACTGTTTTTATGTGTTTGTAGTTCTGAGTTTTTCTGTTTTCTTTTGCTTTTTTCTCATATGTAACAAAAGATAAATAAAGAGAATCTGATCCATTTTAAAAGAAAAAGTTAAAATAATTTTACAATGAGAGACGGGGTTTCAAGAATGCAGAATGCAGACATAGAAAGGTGTATAGAGTGTAATGGAAGAAGGAAGAAAGGGGAAAATCATACTTGAGATTGATAGGGCATTGTTGTAGTGTGGTGTTAGAAGAAATCCCTTGCTTGACGGTCACTCGGCCAGAGAGAAAGTTTGAGAATAGTGAAAATAATGTGCAAATAAGATAAGAAGATATCAGTTTCACGAAATGCAGTTACACATCAATCAACAGTTGAGGGGAAGGATATTAGATGACATTTTTTTTAATAAATTTAGGCGCAAAATCAACAAATAAAAGTGGACACCAAAAAGGATATTCTTTTTTATATAATGTTATAGATTTAATTGTTTTCAACTTTTAATTAGAAAAAATATAAGATGGAATGATCTAGAAATGCAACAAAATAGTATATCCTATATAAATATAATTTAATATTTTAAATTAAGCGTAAATTAGTTTATTCCGTTTTATTTTGCATTGTTGCATCTATTATGTTCATTCTAGTGATAAGATTATTTTTAACTTACAATAAAAAACATTATAATATTAAACTATGTAAAGATACAACAAAATTGTATCCACTAAAATTATAATTAACTATTTAAATTTAAACATAAATCAATCAAATAATACTATTTAACAATTCAATAAAAAAAATTCATTATTATTTGAATTAAAGAAATAAAATACTATGACCCGAAAGTAAAAAAAAATATAAAATTTATATTTTAAAGATGAAGATACTTGTTTCATATTGTTGATAATTTGTTGACCGGACCAATTGTCGAATAGATAACAATCTCATTGTATGTTTATTATTTGTCATGTTAATTGTGTTGTTTCTATTTTCTTTATAATTTGACTGTCTTTTAAATAATTTATTTAATTTGTCTTTATTTGATGGTATTTTTTATCTTTTATTTCTTGTATTTTGTCTCTATCTTTTTTTTTATTGTTGTTTTCTTGAGTATTTAAATTTTTCATAGTATTTTTATCACCTGATAAAGAAAGAAAAATTTCTTAAATGATAAATAAAAAGAATGTTGACAATATATAAGAGAGTATTGTAGTGGACTGATAGGAAGAATAAGATGGAGAGACATGAAAAATAAATAAATTTCTTTAAAATCAAACTTATGCCAAAATCTAATAAACTTTGAGATGAAGCAAAATAGAGGGGGTGGTGCAGAAATAAAAGAAAAAAAAAACATATATTATGAAAGACTCATCTCAATTACAAATGAACTGAAGGAACATAGTATAATTTAAAGAGAAGTATTCAAACAAAAAGGACATGAAGAAGAATAAATATTTAAGAAAATAAAAGAAAAATTGATTAACCTCAACGAGCAGCTTCTTAGAAATGCAGTAGACTCAAAACACAAAAGATAGATGTTTTGTGTTCGTGCAGAGAAGGGAGGCGCGTTTACGATGGTTACAACTTACAACCACCTGTATCGGAGGGCAAAAAATGCAAAACAACAATAACAATATCATAGTCTTTAACATTGTAGCTTGCATTTTAAATTTAAAAATAAAACAATCTATAATGGTGAAATATCCGATTAGTTCCAGTTCTTGAAATGTAGAGAGAGAAAATAGTTTCAACCAAAAAGATTGAGCCTAGATAAATGTAGAAATAGAGTGGGAATGAATGAAAGGAAAGATATACCTAAGACCGTGAATGTTTTATTGTGATATATATGTTGCACTGAGTTGGAAGAAAAATGAAAGACAAGGAATTAAAAAGCTAGAACGAGAAATAGGAGGATGCGGTTATCAAATAACAAAAAAATGAGGGAGTGTGCAGTTACCAAATATCAGAAGATGAAAAGTGTGTAATTATTCAATTTTCAAGCATCGTTTCAACAAATTGTAAGTTGCATGCAATGTGCAGTTTCTTTGGAAGTTGAAGGCTAAATTTCCAAAAAAAAAAGAGACAAAAATGAGGAATAATTGATGTATGTATAATATTATTAAGGATAAGAACATTTAAGTAAATGTGTACACAGGAGATATTCCTTTGTTATAGATACCAGCGATTTCACTTGTATATCATTCAATGTCACAGGCCAGAAATTTGTCACCTATATATTATCTTTATTATAGTGCGAATTCTTTTTACCGGAGGATTTGATACAGCACACATGGTATACTTCAAAAGAAAATAACCCATTAGCACTTGAGTGCTAAAGTGAGAAGATAGACAAGTATAAATATGATAAAAGAGAAAGAAAGAGATAAAAGAAGAATATAGGTATGTATGAAATATTTAATTTATAAGAATATTTATATACTTCGAATAGGTTTTACTTTGTCCAGCCATTTTCATCCTTATATTACGCGACAAAATTTAATGCCCTCATATGAAAAGAAAAAACATTATTACATGGTGGGACATCTATATTTGAAGCAAAAGTTGAATAAGGAAATATAAAAAAGATATTAATTTTGGTCCTCGGTTAAAGATCACGTCTCCTTCAACGATCATAAACTAACCTCACTTATAATGTGTAGTTGTTGTTGCTTCAATGAAATCTTACACAAAAAAAAAAATCGAATGAGTTATTTATTACGTAAACTCTCTGGATTCAAAGAAGCTTGATTAGATGACCTTGTTGTCATCAGGGAGATTATGCAAACCCTAACACTTTTGCTTGTGTATATATTTAGGTATATGTGACGCTTAATTGTGTTCCACGGATTTTTTTTTTTTTGAAAGTGTTAATTCATGAATGCTGATACTTACACAACATTATCTTCTATCTATATGTTTCACCAAATAATTTTTAGCAGTAAAAATAAAATATGAAGACAAAGTTATAGGATATTAAAGACATGTTGAGGGTGAGCCTGAAGGTTCCATCCAAGAGTTTTGGTTTGGTTTAGAACTTTTGATACTGCTTGCAAGTAATCCTTTGAGTCTATATGTAAACAGTTATCATATCACCTTCTTTTCCTTCCAAGTTACAAGGTCGGTTGAGAAGGGGGTATGGTTAAAGATTTAAGGAGGTATATTGAACAATAACCTTTAATTTGAACAAGCATGAGTGAACCTAGCCCAGACTCCAGAGTGATATGGGCCCTAGGCAAGTCCATAGACCCATGAACCAATCGAGTGAAACCTAACCCCTAATAAAAATAAAAATGAAAGCCTTGGTAGGGGTTTGTAAAGCACCCGAAAGAGAAGAAGTGAAAGAAAGCATCAGCCGCGGCGGTGTTAGGTAGGCGGAGCCATGGCGGCGCCTGAATCCCCTCTCTGTTACGTCGGTGTCGCGAGGCAATCCGCTGCTTTTCGCCTGATGAAGCAAATGGTGCACCCTCTCTCCTTCAGCTAATTTTTGTTTTGAACTAGATTTATTCATTTAAATTATGCATGTCATTAGGGGTGGGAAGAAGGAGAAGGTCTTGGAAAAGAGAAGCAGGGGATCAAAGGACACGTTCGAGTTAAAAACAAACAGGACACTATTGGTATTGGCCTTGAGAAGCCAAACAACTGGGCCTTCGACACCACTCAGTTTGATAATATTCTTAAGAGATTGAAAGTTGTATGTTTCTTCCTCCTCTCTCTTTCTTGTTTTTTGTTTTTCTCCTTCATTCTTTGCCTGAGATCTTTCTTTCGATGTGACGAGTAGCAAGCACCGCAATCCCATGACATAGAGGAAAAAGTGGAAACCAAGGCTAGTGTTCCTGTTGATAATGAGGAGGATTCTGTCCCCAAAACTACAAGACCACAAGGAAGGTCTGTATATCTCCTATATTTGGTGTTGTCCACTATATATTGTTTTAACTGTGCTGAATTTTGCTTTGCTTTGCTTTCAGATACGCGAGAAGAGAGAGGGGGAAGCTTGTCTCGCAATATTCCTTGAAGGATCTGGAAGGAATTCTTGTAAGTTCTAACCTGGGATATACCATTCACTAAACATCTTAAGAACCTCAATATTTTTCTTATTAGTCTATTATTTTGAAAATATGGTGATGCTGACTTGCCTTGTGGTCACTATGTGATGTAGTGATTTAGGGTTTCTTTATCTAGTGGCTATTACAGTTGAAAAATGAAATGGCTTTTATTTACAATTGCAATAAGGTGCATGGCACAACTCCATTTGCTAAAATTGAATGAATAACTATGTCAATAATTGTTGGAAATGGAATTGGGTTCTGATATTGGCTGTCGGATTATTGGACTTACCAAACCATGCTAATTTGTGCATTCTACCTTTTTGTTATTTTAGTTACTGGATTCTGTCAATAAATTTGCTTCTGCATTTGATTCAATGAACCAAGAACAACTAGTACTGTTAAAGATTGTTTCTGGCTTGTAACATTCTCTGATATCACAGAGGAAGCCCAACTTTAGTTCCATTAAACTTAATTTAGACAGAGACTGACCGTAGATTGCAATCTTCTCAAATTTCATTACATGAATGGATGCTTTAAGATCAGATGCCCCTTGCACTTCTTTTTTTCTTTCTTTTTGAAAAGGCTTGTTACTTTAATATTAACTAAAATTTAAGTATTAAGCTAATGGTGTTAGCATTTTTGATAATAAAGCTTCTTAAATGTGTATTTCAGTTTTATTTGATACAAGGTTGTCATTGGTTGTTTACTTCTATGATTTTGGTGATAGGTTAAAAAGGGTGACGTATCTGGGAGTACTGATAATTCTGATGGTGAACTGGACATGTTAAAGACATCTGAAATTCAAAAATTTGAAGATGAAGGTATACACTTGAACTAAAATGATGTTTTTATGACATTTATGTTGATTGACATCACATGATATATGGTTACTGCATTGGTACAGGAAGCAAATATCCTGCTATACCTCCAGATTGGTGGGGCTACAAGTATGGTTTTGTCTCTGGTGGATTTCTTGGAGCAGAATCAAAGAAGAAAAAGTCCATGATTTCTGGTAAGGCAGAGAGGACTGCATTTTTCGAAGAGGATCAAGAAAACCTTTATAATCTAGTCCAGGTATGTGACCTCTTCCCTAGTGAACTTGTTACCTGTTGTATATTTCATTTTGTCAAATAGTAAGAGTGTTATAATCATCTATAATGCTCAATACTAAGAAGGATATGGTGATGCTCAACCTAAGAAGCATGGCGGCGGCTGCGCAGGGGCGTGTCCCGCGTCGGAATCGCACCAGATACTTATTCGGACATGACTCACATTCAACGTGGTGTCGGGTGCATTTAAGTTTTGCCGGACACGGTTGGGCTGTTGGACATGCGCAATTGGATCCATCTGGGTGCGAACACGTGCAGAGCTCGTCGCTGCCGCACGCAAAGCATGCCGTCACTGCGCTCAGACCTCCGTCGCTGTGCGTAGACCGGGTAAATAGAAAATGAAGAAGAAACCTCGTGGCCATAGTGAATAGCCTTCATCATGGCTTAACAACTGTCTTTGCTGCTGCTAATGAGTGCCACCACCTTCATCGTCATCGCTGCTTCCATGGCTTAGTAGTGTTGCGTCTTAGGACTGCACTTACTGGACAAACAGAAAAGCAGCAGCAGTAAAAATGTTGCGTTTTGATTTCTCTTGCTTTCTGTTGGGCTGCCCTGCCTAGAAATAGAAAGACTGGATTGCTTGTGTTATTTACACCCGCACTACCAATAAATAAAAAATTGCAAGAATGATAATATTTTTTATTTAAATGATTATGAAGACATAATTTTTCTTAGATTTATTATCATATGAATATATAAATTTTATTTTCATGTTTGATCATATTTAAATTTGTCATGTTGATATTGATCATATTTTACATATATAAATGTACACCCGTGTCTGTGTCCATGTTGTGTCCAATACCATGTCCGAATCTGTGCTTCTTAGTGCTCAACTGATATCTTAACTCTAGTGCTACATTGTGGTAATAATTTCATAGCCAAACCTGAAGGATGTAATAATTAATTATATAGTAATTGTTATGACAGGAGAAATCCACAACGGGGAAGCAAGGACTAGGCATCAAGGACAGACCCAAGAAAGTAGCTGGCTGCTATTTTCAGGGTAAAAAGAAATCCTTTGATGATAGTGATGAAGATTCTGCTGATAACGATTCCCTGGAACAAGCAGCAAATGATGACTTAATTAAAGTAGAAAAGATTGTTGAAGGCAAAGTGAAGCTGAAAAAGTTGTGCAAACAGATTTTACAACAGGTGAGACTTATTTCTTGTTTTGCTAGTATTTTTTTCCCCTTATTGGGAAATTCTTGACTGATTACTTTTTGCCTAATTACAGGTGCCTGGAGAATCATTGAAACTGAAACAGCTCAAAGTTCTTATTGATGAACATTCATCTTCAATTTTGTCTGATTTTTCTTCAAGAAGAGAGTCTGTTGCTTACTTGAAGCAAAAGGTATGGTTACCTTAATCATATATCATAGTTAGACAATTCACTTTGAATCAAGAGATGTAATGTTATTGACAAATGCTCCAAATATGTGTATAAAATTATCATTCCGCAAGGTGTCAAGGATTATTGTTGTTATCACTTTGATAAGTCTTAAACTATGTGAATAACCGAAATTTGATTGATTCACAGATTAATGTTCATCAAACATGAACAAAAAAAAAATTCAGAAAGGCTAAATTATATTCTTTTATGTCCTCTTATATTATTGTCAAAATTATCTGGCTAAAATTTGTGGATGGACTTATGTGGGGTTGTGGAGAATTATGGTAAATTCTCAACAATAGCCTAACCTTTTTTCTTGATAGAAATATCTGATGCCTGAAATATTTTTTGTACTCAACTATGTGTATATTTGGGATCCACTCCTAATAGAGCTGGTGCATTTATTCGATATTATGCTTGACATTCCATGCTATGGCAATATTTGGGATATGGGATCCACTCCTATGTTGTTACATGATTGGTTTTTGTTCTTTGATTGCAGCTGACAGGTAGTAGGAAGTTTTATATCGAAGGGAAAAGAGTGCGATTGGCATCAAAGAGAAGCTGAAATTTTGATACTTCTTTTTCTTGGCCTCTTCTAATTCATTATATTTTAGGAGAGAAAGGGGGCAGTTTGGAATTTAGTCTAAGGTAAATTTGCATTGGTTAGCTTTATCAACGTATGTTGTAGTATTAAATAGCATTTTATGAAATTTAATAATTTTTTCTTTTAAGTTTAAATTTTAAAAGTGCATGTGTATCCTGGATTGAATATTGAAATTATCTGTTTACTCGTATAGAAAATAATGAATGGACATGGAAATGTCAACAGGGTTCCTTTTCTCGTGGCACTTTAAAATTTCTTTTCTATCAAGAAAAGCTTGATGAAATTTCCTTTTGTAGATCAGAAATCATACATAAAAATGCTTTTTTTTTCTTATCTGATTTCTTCTCTGCCCTTCAATTAACCAAACTTACCATGGAATGTACTAGAAAGCTTGTTGAGTGATGACAAAGTTTGATAGAGTATTATCACGAGTAATGTTTGGTGGTTATGAGGAAGGCACGATCAATTCAAGTGAGTTGGGAGTGTTTTGTGTCACATTTTCTCGATAGATAAAGCTGTCGAATCAAGGAAAACCGTATTGGGGTTTTGTAAATTTTGATTAAAATTCCAAGTAAAATAGCCTTTAATTTTAAGTAAAATTTTAATGTTTATGATTGAAAATAAATAGTTTTTTTTTAAATTATTTTCTCCGTTTATTCTAAAATTGAGCATTTTAAAATTATGACTTTTAACAAGTGGTGCAAATCATAATTAACTAGTTGGGAGAAGGGAATGCAAGAGTGAGAAATTTTATAATAGTTGCTTATTGTGTGAAATATACCTCTTAACAAGAAAAAGAATATTAAAAATATAACTGAAATAGTAGGAAGAGTGAAAATTTACTTTCAAAGATGTGTAACTAATAATAACAAAGTGTGTTTGAAGTAGTATATTAATTGTTAGTACGCTGATTTTAATTTAGAAAAAAAAATTCCGGTTAAGCATCACTTGCATTCAGGCAATGTTATAAAATGTAATTAGGGGATCAGCTTAGTTGAGATTTGTTAGTTAAACTATGTGTAAATGTGAGTTAGATACAAAATCGAATTTTAATATATATATTTGTAGTGTAAATGTGTAATGATTGATATCACGTGGCGTGGGCATGTCATACATTCGAATTTGACCTATCATTAACCTAGCTTCAAAACCCTTCAAACCACTTTACATTACATGAATTGGAAGAGTACTTAACCATGTATTTTATATGCGTCGAAAAAAGAATAGTGTTTCCATGTGTTTAGTGTGTGTACGAAATAGTATAAATTGATATTTGTGTTAAGTGTTATAAAATGATAGATTTGAAAACATTTTATAAAAAGTAAATTTTATCGATTTAATTTTTGAATTATTTGATATTATTTTGATAATTATATATATGTATATATATATATATATATATATATATATAATTTTAGTTAATTGAGAAATTTATAGATACAAACTCGAATTATATATTAATTTATATTTCAATTAGTATATTTGTATTAAAATAAACTAGTATAGTGCAGTATTAATTAATATTTAAATTAATATGAAATTATGTAGGTTTTATTTTATAATACATTTTCTTTTCTGTTTCTTTCTTTTATTTACCCTTTATAACCCAAATAATAATAATAATAATAATAATAATTCCTTTAAAGTTAACTATTAAATTAATAAAGTTTATTTTGGTAATTTTTTTTTTTACTAATTGGTAAAAGGTTATTAATATGTCCTTTTTTGAAGTTTGATATTTAATATCAATTGTCTTATCCATATTGGTTATTTTGAGAAATAAGAAGAGTAAGAGTTCTTAATTACAAATCTCATGTGAATTAAATACATAATTTGAACCATCAATTTTAATCTAGATAGTTATAATCAAATGTTCTCATTTATCACAATACTAAAAATTTCTCACTTAAATTTAAAATTATAATTTACACTATACAACCACTAGCTAATAAATATTAAAAACTACTTAGTATTCGTATTACCAATTTAAAATATCACACACACACACACACACACACACACACACACACACACACACACACACACACACATATATATATATATATATATATATATATATATATATATATATATATATATATATATATATTCTTTTAACGATATTAATTCAAATAAAATTTTGTAGTTTATATTTCACAAAAAATAAGTATTATTTTTATATTATCATATAAACTGTGTGTATTTATTATAGAATAAGATTCATTAAGTCATTTAAGTGTGGAGTTAAAAAGTCGTGTTTTAATTCATTAGAAATAAACATAATATTGTTAAAGTATGCCAACTGTTCAAGCCTTGAAGGACCGCACGCAAGTTTGTTAGTCTTTTTTTAGCGGATATTTTTCAGCCTCATGAATTAGAGATTAATTATAATCGGGACATGGATTGTTCCGTTTCAGTATATATATCCGCAAATAAAAATTCATTAATCCAAATTTATCTTCTATTTATCATATTTATATGATAAATTATATTTATATCTATCTATATAGATAGATACATAACATAACATAAATAAAGACATGACATTAATATTAATTCACTATACCTTAGATAAAAAAAGAATCCACAAAATTATGTTTTTTTAAGTATATTATTTTTTTATTGTGAATCTATAAAAACAGTTTCCTTTATATCTATTTAAATTGCATGGATTCCATTCATTAGTTCAATTTTTTTTCACATAATAAGAATTGAACATTTTATTTTTTTTTTGCTAAATAGGCTATCTACGTAACAACACGCGGATCCACTTGTTAGGGTGTTGGAACAATGCTCACACAAGATTTTATTTATTTATTTGTATTTCTAATAAAACGTTTTTTTGTCCCCATAAAATAGTTTTTAAAATGAATATAAAAAAAAAATTGATACTAATTTTATTATTTTATCTTTTATTTTTTTAATATTTCCATTTCATACTTAGAGAGGGATATTTTTTAGTGTAAACAATGAAAATTGTAGGACATTTTCAAAATATAAAAGTAAGCAGAGAATAGTTGTTATTCATAAAGTTTAAGTATTTTATATTTTTTTGTTATGATATTATGTAATTTGTAAAAGTTTCTGACAGTTCATTTTAAGAAAAAAGATTATGACTAACAGAGTAAAATAATTTACAGTCATATAATCACAAGTTTGATAGTAGTATAAAATAGTTTTTCACTTACCGCATAATCATTAAGCTCTTTTTCATTTGTAAAATAATTATAAATATTTTTTTCCTCACTAAAAATCTAGATCCGCTACTACATAACATGTACACGTGTCTAACCACTATAACAAACAATAGGGGTTAAGCAAGTTGAACACTAATATATATTACAAACTAAGATTCGATGAGTTTGGAATTAGAAAAGTCGTGTTTGAATTCATTATAAATAAGCATAGTATGTTTAGGTTATGGCCTCAAGAAAGTTGGTTTAATCTTAATCTTAATGTACCATTTAATATATTCAGTACTATTATTAATTTTAGTATGAGTATATATGATCGACCCCTCTGGTAAGTAAAAATAAAGTAAATAATCTCAATTATTGATGAGAAAATTAATATTAACATATTTATATTTTTTTATAAAATATATTGAGATTACTAATTTTACTATGAAAAGTGAGTAAAGCTAAAATAAGCAATTCAAGTGGTTAATGTTGAACTCGGATATTTTTTTTAGTCAGAAATCAATAATCAATCCTTTGAAATACCATGATTCATTTACGAAACTAATTTCTTTTAATAAATATTTTTTTTATATGTACGAACGTACTTTTTGTATCACTCAGAATAATGCAACTTATGTACATTGAATCAATGGGACACAGCAGAAACCGTATAACAAAATCCACTGTATTTCTGAGAAACAGTTAGTGTCTGTTTAGATTAACTTTCAATTTTATCAAAATCAATTCTAAAATGAATTTGAAGCCAAAACAATAAATAATTGCTTCAACCTTTTTAATTTTGCACCATGATTTTGAAGGTTAAAATTGACTCTAGGAAGTATCCAAATTAAAACACTATTATTATTAGTTATATAGATTTATTTTTAGATAAGCTTTTTCGATAGGTATATAGAAATAAAAAAATGAAAAAAAATAATTTTTTTATAAATTAAAATTAGTTTATACATAAATTAAACTCTGTTTATTAACTCTCTTTTATTTGAATTTTTTCATAGGAACACGCGAGGAGCAACTCCCGTAACTTTCAATCTTGGGAACAAGCACAACCGGTAAATTCATCAAATTGGGCTATATGATGACAATGTAATATTTGATGGTTCCGAACTATACGACACGGACCACATTGGTAGTAATAAAAAGTCTACATTTGCATGTAGCACTTTCCCTGCGTTTTACGAAACAAACAATATTTCAGCTTTTAAAGGTTTTTGTTTTTTCTTTGCTCTACTTTTGTCCTTGTTAATTTAACACTATTGAAAACCATGTCCATACATCCCCCAAATATTACTGCATCGAAGTGGGGGATCCTTGCAAGTTGCAACAATTTACTTAATTTCATTTATCTTTTTTTATTTAAGAACAGATATCCACATCCTAACTTGGCCATATATATACATGTTATATATTCACTGTTGAAAGGAAATGGATTTAGCAGCCAATTAATTGGCAAGGTTGTTTTGGACAACTTACTTAAAGAGAAACTGTACTTTTATACGATCATATCTACAACTAAGAGAAAGATGAGACCGATAGAAGGGAGGTAAGGGCCAAAACAATTCTTGTAAAAGTTATATACAATTAATCTTTATCTTGAAAATTAATATAATCTAATAACTTACTAATTCTATTATGTATTACTACAAAAAATGAACTAACTATATTATGTATTAGATTTGTCTTTATTGTATGTTCTTTATCTAATTAATAAAACTTATCTTTACTAAAAGTATGATACATGCATATTGACTATGACTAATAGTTGTGTTGATAAAGGAAATTAATATATCGATGCTCATACTGTTTGAATGATGTATTATATCGTTTATGTAGAGCTGCACTCCTACATATGTAAGTTATATTAAGGGAAGTAAATTCAATGCATACCTTTTTTTTAACCTTAATTAGTATATAAAATATTTTTTAGTATATATTAGAGTTTATTTATTTTAATTTTTGGTTCAATCTGCGCTAAAGAGAGATAAGAAAAGAAAGAAGAGTGTAAAATGGGTTGTACTAAAGTAATGAAGAGAGAAAAATGAATTAGAAAAAATATTGTAAAAAATATAAAATTGATATAGCTCTTTGCTAAATAGTTAAATTCATATGTTTATTATATTGTGAATTGTGATAAATGAGTGGAACATCTTTAAAGAGTACAATGAAGAAAGAAGTGATGACGTTCGGTTTTCCTAGAATCCTAGCTAGGGTTTATAGTACTATATGGTAACGTATCGTGCCCAAAAAGGAGAGTGTGGTCTCAAATCTAGGCAAGGGTTGGGACTATTACAGTTATAACCCTATGACAAAGAGCTAGAAACGTGTGCGGTATGTAACTAATTATAAGCACACTTCAGCTGACTGCGTCTAAAATCAGAAAATTAAGCTCCTCAAACTGAAACGTAATAATCAGATAAAAAGCAAGTCATTTTAAAGAAAATTCTAAATTTCTTACTAAACTCACATGCATGCATGACGTATCATGATCATATCCGTAATAGTTGTATATAGAGTATATGTTTTTCAATAAAAAAAATCAATAAAAAAATGGATAAACAGATAAAAGAGAACAAGTCTTAAAAAAAAATTAATGTGCAGAAAGTGTTATATAAAATATTATAAAAATATATATTGTATAAATAATATACCTAGCTAAATCAATTCATACTGGGACTTCAATTACTGAATTTTTTGATCGATCCACATTTTTATTTTCAGCCTGAGAGAAAAACGGCCAAGCAACCAAGTGAGGGCTCTACACGTAACTAGTTTATGTTAATATAATAATAAACTCCAAATTATTGGTCCCTTACGTACGAGATCCTCCAACCAACTTGTATTGAAATATTGAATTGACTTAACCGCAAGACTGATTCAATTGTCTTATTATTCACTGTCATGCACATATACACTCGCCTATAACCCCAAATAAAGGAAAAAGTTGGTTAATATATTAATTGGATCAGCACCGAATTGCTGAAAAAAAATATCCCTTCTACACTCCCACTTGCTCACATTTTGACTTTATAGTTAGTCAACCCAATTGAAATACTATTGCCAATTTGAACTTTGAAGCAAAAAGAGAGAACATATATTCAAAACCCTACCCACTGGTTACCATTTCATCTATTATATATAGCCAAACATTTCGGTCGACATTTCTTCAAAACCCTCTTCTCTTTGCAATCTTGAAGTCACACGGTCCAACACCCCCTCTCAAGTTCTTTTTTCATTGTTAATTTGATATATCTTGATATATTATAACTTAATTAGTTGCAACTTGGTTGATGGATGAATTTGCGTGCTTGAGAGATTGGGATTTGGAAGCTATTGTAAGAGGAAGCACCGGTGAAGCCATCACCATGGATGACCCAAATGCTGATTTTTCTTATTTCTTCTCTGAACAAGATGAGCTACTTGATAGCTTTCCCGAATTCTCAGAAACCACGAGAGTTCTCGATGATTTGGAAGAGCTTTACAAACCCTTCTACCCAGTTTTGCACCCTCTTTCACCGCACACCATCGTTACAACTTCCCTACCTATCAACATGGAACCTAAACAAGTTATCAAAGCATCAGAACAGAAAGTAGCAGCCCTGCAAGGATTGAAAGTCCCCGCAGCACCTAAATGTAAAAAAAGGTATGTTACTTTGTCCATTCAATCAAACACGAAATTTCATTTGTTTTACACTATTTGTAGAGCAAATATCATACTTTTTATTTAATTTGATATAGATAATTGACTTAAAATATATTTGAAGTTCATTATAATTTTAAAAATTCAAAATAGAACTTTTTGTTGAAAGTTATTATGGTACCCTGCAGATAGATCTAAGAATTTTGGTTCAATTATTTTTTGAATGAATAGTTCAGAGTTTGGACAAATCAAAGAAGAGAGAGTTTATCAACAACTGCACTAAAACTCTTAGTGTCCATTAAGTAGAGTAAAAAGAAATAAAATAAAAATAAATATTTCTATTGTGCTTACTTATATAAGCTTGTATGTATATTTTTTTTTTCCATAGGGGTATGTGCAGTAGTGCAAAGTAAATAATGATGTGCATGTTGTTGTGTGCAGCAAGAAGAGCCAGAACAAGAGCGTGGTGAAGCAAGTGACAACAGCAGAAGGTCTTGACGATGCATGGGCATGGCGTAAATATGGACAGAAACCAATAAAGGGTTCACCATATCCTCGAAGCTATTATAGGTGCAGCAGTTCCAAAGGGTGTTTGGCAAGGAAACAGGTTGAAAGAAGCCACTTAGATCCTGCGGTTTTTCTGGTAACCTACACTGCTGAACACAGCCATCCACACCCAACTCGAAGAAACTCTCTTGCTGGAACCACAAGGAAGAACAATTCCCTTGTTCCTCCTCCAACCACTCATCGTCACCAAAAGAATACTAATTGTTCCTCAAAGTCCATTGAAGTGCAACAAAGCATGAACTTGAAGAAAGAGGAAGATTTTACTGACTGGTTGGATGATGATAGTGCTCAATTTGTTGATGGTTGGATTCCAAGCTCGGATCTTGAGAAACTGATAGGGCTTGAGTGCCAACATTTTGCATTAGATGGTGGTTTCACGGATGATTTTCCACACCCTTAATTTGTTCCTTTATGAAACAAATATGAATAGCGAAAATTTGTGATTTAATTTTTCTTTTTTAGGACAATATTGTAGATCAGGCCTCCCTATAGTCCCTAACTCCCTATTTAAACCTTCGATCAGTTTCCTGGGTATTTTGAATTGCAGTTGTGATTATATCACGATTTTTACATTGCGGTTAAACTCGCTGTAATTTGCAATGCTATGGTGAAACCTATACGAGCCTTGATGTTATTGCAATTTCAAGCAAACACTTCTCTTCTTTTTTTGTTGATTTTCCTTATTTTATTTTGTCTCCATTGTTTAGTATAATTAGTAAATCTTTCATTCTTCAAACCCAGTACAAAGAAATAGAATTGAATATATATTGACTACCAATTTTTGTTTCGTTTTTTTGTTTGCTTAGGGAGTGATAATGAGTGATTCTTCTTTCTGTATAAGACCTTAATGCCCTCACTGTCCATTGATGTTTAAGACCTTTATGCCATTACTATTTGCAAGTCTATAGGTTGTCATTACTTACATTGTCATAATGACCATTTTTTTAGGTTCTCAATGATTATCTTCTGCGTGTCATCTCTAAGTGGATTATTGACATCAAGTGGTCGATTTCTCTTAGATCGTGTTTAGTTAAAATAATAAAAATAGAGAAGATAAAAATAGAAAAAAAAAATATTTAAATTAAAATAGAATTTAAAATATGTGAGACTCGTCATATTTTTTTTCTTTTTCTCTCCTCTATCAAATACATCCTTAGGGTTTGTATTGTGAATTTCTACTTTGGATTTGTTTTGCCTTTTGATGTGTTTTCAACTTTAAAAGTTTTAGTATCTTTACAAAGCTGTTTGTTGTTGCCATTTAGTGGGTTTTTAATCATGAAGGCTTTTAAATTCAATACCTTCATGAAATTGGTCCATCTTGAGGCTAATTGTGTTTCACCTTGTAGGCCAGCTGCCTAGTGTATTTTGCGTTGCCTTCTAGTGGGTTTTCGACCATGAAGGTTTTAGTTCTCCTGTGAAGTTGATTCATCTTCAAGCTTGTTGTTGGGTTTCTGTTTTTCCTTGTAATGTTGCTTAGTATATTCTGTGTTGCCTTCTAATGGGTTTCCCGCCTTGAAGGTTTTGGATTTTTTATGAAGTCGATCATTTTGAGGTTTTTTCTCTCATAATTTATCATAAAATTTTCGATGTTAATTGTGTCATTGATCTTTTATGTAATTTTTACAGCATAGAAATATGAAATGATGTATAAAATTGAGAAAGGAATAATATTAAACATGTTTTCATATAACACTTTAAAAAAATGTATAAAAAGTTAAGAAATATATTTAAAATAACTTTAAAAAATATTGCATAATTCTTATAAAAGAGTAATATTACCATTTACGTATATTTTATATCATATTCTTTTTGAGTTTTGGATTTTTTGTGTGTAGTAAAACTCAAATATGTAAACTTATTATGTCTCACTTAACTTAATGGAAAAAATCTCATTATACAAAAATTGACAACAACAAACAAAGAGTGAAAAGATAAGAGGAAAAGACACCATGAAGTTTGAATACCCACCAGACTATAGATTTTTTAATTGCATATTCATTTAGCATTGGATCGGACTTATTGTTCAGCAGACGTGCTCCTGCATTTTCATTGGTTGGATCGTCAATTGGAGGTCTGGAGTGGGAGAAAAGAAGCTCTGTTTTTATATTTTTCATCTTCTTATTTGTCAGGATTGTTGTTTGGTTACTTTGGTTGATTGTATGTATTGTTTGTGCACTTCCTAGTATCCTCTGGACCATCCATAATTTTTATCTTTTCTTTGAGTATTTTTTCATGTTAAAAATTTGTGTCTCTTGTTCATTTTTGAATGATTATTTTTGCTTTATATCGTTGGTATTCCCGATAGATTCTTGCAAGAAGAATATTACTGAATTATTATTTTTTGGGGGGCATTTCCTCCATCAATTCTAATAATATCTAATTCACCCCCAAACATCAAATAGCATAATATATATATTATCTAACAGATTATCCAATGTACATCTAATATTGGATAACATAAAAACTTATCAAGAATGTATTCAATTTACCTTTTTTTTGGTTACTACGTGTTCCATTCTTATCTAATTCTTGTATGTATTTTATCCTATCATAATTAAAAAAAAATCATATATTTCATCAAACTTTTCATATGTAATTTAGGATTTTCTTTTGGCTGAATACTCATGTGTAGCATTTAGTAGACTTATTAAAATGAAACAAAACACATGTACTACACAAGTTTATTTTATGTTCAATACGGTTTAAAATATAATAGAACGAATATAATTAAAATTAAAAAATTTATACATTTTAATTTCACGCTGAAAACAATAAAATGAAAGAGAATATTAAATAAAATAAGCTGTTTTATTTATTCTATTCATACACCAAACGTTACCCAAGTGTCATGAATCATGAAAGTTTGCAACCTTACAAAATGCGCAGCTCATGGATTTGCGGCGATTAAGATTACATACCAGTGACGTGTTGAAGCCAGAGTATAAGAAAATGTCTGAAGAAAACGCGGTTACATATTCAACGAATAAATTAATGCATCAAATATCAATCATTGCTGAATGGGTGGATCCTATTGTCCTTTGTCTAGAAAACTAAGTGAAAAGTTTATCTCAGTCTCCTTGTGTAATGCTTATAGAGAAAAGTTATTTATTCAAATTCTTATAACAATTCGGACATAAAAGAGAGATGAGATAAAAGAAAGAAGTGTGAAATAAAATAAACAATATTTCTTAAGGAAATAAAATAAACAATATAATCAAGAATGGATCTAGAAATACATTAAACCAGTTGAATTTTTTTAAAAAGAATTATTTAAATTTTGAATTATGCAATAAATAATAAATTTTATAAAAATATTTACTATTAATTTTATAAGAACTATTAATAAAAAAAATTTATCAAATCAATAACTATTTTGTATTATTATTTTCTCCTATTGATATTATTAATTTATTTATTTGGGATTAGATTCCTATCTTCCCCCTTGAATTCAGGGGAAAAAGTGTGTGGAGATTGTTATAAAAATTTATGATAAGAATAAGAATAATTTTAAGAGTAAATTAATATGTAAAGAGTTTTTCTGGACACATCTGGAAAAATCAGATATATTAGTTTTTATTTTCAGCATGCATTTTACTTTTTAAGCTATGCTACATAATTTATTTATTTGAATTTTGAATTCCCTCTAACGTGTTAAGACCGGAGTTTGTTTTGAATTTTGTAGAGGTAAGTGGGTGGGCCGGTGGGGCCGCGATCCACCGACAGTCCAGCAAGTTGCCAACTGCAAAGGGTGACGATCAACGTTTTTTAAAAAAACAAGAAAGGAATGGAAAGGAAATAAATATATTCGGCCGCAAGAGAATGTGGGTCGTTGATAATAAAAGGGAATAAAGAGAAAGTAAGGTTCATTTTAGTAAAATTAATGGTGAAAGAATCAATAAAAATTAACTTATATTTAAAAAATACTTTAAAAGTAAATTTATAAGAATTAGTTTTTTTAAAATAATAATAAAAAATAATAATTACTCTTATAGATATTTTTTTCAAGATTATGCTAGTCTCATCCATATTATCTGTTTGAGTATACTAATATTAACTTTCTAGAATTGAAGACTCCAAAAAAAATGAAGCTTGTTATATAAATTAGAGTGTCCCATCCTTATTAGTTTTTTGAGTGTGTACCTTTTATATTGAAACTGAAATATTTATAAATCTATCCGACCTATTAAGTTGGTGTGAATGATATTTTTTATGTCTAATAATTTTCCTAATTTGCATGGAAATCGTTAATCAGATAATAACCATCTCATTGGCGGTCGGTCCATCAGATGTTGAGTTTCAGATTTCAAGAATTTGGATCAGTCTGTTAAATAGTCTTATAGGTCATACTTGACCAAGTCCTAAACCAGAACATAATCAATTTTACTTAATGAAAAAAAATTTCATTTCTCTCCTAATCCATCTATTCACTATAAAATTAATTTTGAAATTCTTAAATTTTAACCAAACAATAACAAAAGTAAATCATGTTTTTGCGAGAAAACGTGATTTTTAAGTGTGGAAAATTTTGACCCAACTAATCAAAAGTAATCACTTTTAAAATGTAAATATATAGATTGTAATTCCCAAATCTAAAAACAATTTTACTGAACATGAAAATTAAAAGGTTTCACTTGTTGCGTCGTTTTGAAGAAAAAAATTCATTCAAGGGTGTAGCTTTATTATAGGTATTATAGATTTCGCAAAATCCAAGAGTAGGTGGTATTTTATTAATATGAAAAGAAAAAGTAGATGATCCCACGGTAATACAATCATTCGTTCTGGTAACAACCCATAACTGCGGGAGATAGATATGTCTTCCTTTCTCACTATTCTTGGATAATTTAATCCTGCATTTTCATGCAGTTCCTTTTAAAAACTATCCTTCATATTGAATCTCGGTGTAGTTAAACAATTATCTTTCATATTATTTCGTTGTAGTAATTCAACTTGCACTCTGATCTGAGGAAGGAATCGAAGGTATTTTACTATATAATTGATTTCTTATTTCTACAAAAAATAACTACCACACGCGGTCATGGCCTTTTCTTTTCTTATTTGCTTTCCATTTGTTCAATCAACGTTATGTGGGCATGTTCATCTCAATATGATCATGAAGGAAAAAAAAGACAACACTCAAATAAACTACACGAGATGCCAGATTCCTGTACAAAATTTAAGGTGGATAAAGAATCCGCTCTGTAAAATTGGGGAGAGATCAACGTGTATTCTCTCGAGATATATATAAAAGGACTGCACGAGTTTATCTATGAAGACTAATTTTTCCCAATTATTCTTCGGGGGCTTAAAAACTACTTAACTTATTCATAGATAGTGACCAAATAGTCAATCAGAATGGTTACTCATTTTGAATAATAACTTTGTAATTATTTGGCCCCTAACCGCAAACAAGTTAATGGTTCCTGCATTATAAGGCTGACTTCTTCCTTTTCCCCGTATTTCATCCAAAAGATAGCCAAATTCACCTCAACTCACACTAAGACCGTCCAATTGCCTCCTGGTACTATCTAGCTGATCTCTATAAATCCTCACAAAGGTGATGTCTCTACTTATAAGAGTTCCAATGAATACCTCTTCAAACAGTATGCTAGTATGAGCTAATAAAAAATCTTCTGTTGCTAGCTTGGGCTGCAATAGATGCTAGAGAGTCGTTTCATGATAGCCTCAACTAAAATTATGGAATCAATGAAAATTCCCAGCAAAAATTTCAAAGAATCAGCACTAGTTGATGCTTATAACTGAAAAGTGCCCAATTCATGACCATGTCTTGTAAGAAGTACTTTCCGCCCCTCGACCCATTCTAGTCTATAGGAGAGGTCCAAAGTATGAAGCAAGTGTTTCGGGCTGTCCCCGTGATTTGAATCCCTTGAATTATCCTACAAAAGGAAATATAGGTGGCATTACTCAATAGACGAAATAGATTTACGGCCATAGTAGATGACTTAATGACCCCAACACCGCTAATAAAAGATAGTGAAAATAGAAAAGCTTTCATCCCAAACTATTTACTTATATTCATGCATTTCAACCAACAATTCAATGTATTAGCCTGATTTCAACCAACTATCTATTATGCTTTCATCATGTACCGACTTAAACTAATAAGGAGTATCCAACTTAGAGATTGAATTTTCTTGTTAAATACAAATTTATACAACTCATTGCATCGGTTTCAGCTGAAGACCAAGGTCTAGTTTCATTTGATGGACTTAAAATAGTTTATGACAGTAAAAAAAAAAGGATATATAAGAAATTACCTGAAAGTTCATCTGCCTGTCAGTTTCCAAAATATTGGCCATTATGCTTGACCTGGATGAATTAGGTGAAAATCCTTCCCAAGGAGGAACAAAGATTAGTTTGGTGCACTGGACAGGAACAAAGTTCCGGCTTAGTTTCTCCCACCAGAAAGATCCCAGTGACCACCATCTAATCAGTAGCCCATTTTCAGAAAAAGCGACCAGCCCCTATCAGTGAAGAATGTTCAAGGAATAAGAGGGAAAGAAGTCAAAGAATAATCAGTTTGAGATACTTAAAGCAAGTACAAATATCAAGGTTCATAGAGAAAAAATAACAAAATATTTGACATAAAATTGGGAGATGCACAGCACAATGGGGAGGTCTTTTGGTGCAATTATTACAAGTGGTACTGAATAATCACCAGAGAAATGTCAACATACTATCTAGCGCACTCTTTATTATTGATTGAAATTTATTGAAAATCACATTATTTTGTGGGTCTCACAATATTTAGGTCACAGATATATCAGAGTTTATAGTTTGCCTAATGTAATTAAGATTCTGAATACAATAATTTTTCTTTGAATCTTAGCAATTGATATCCTTTCGAAACAAATTTTTTTTCTTCATTTGAATTGACAGTGAATTCTTTCAATTTCTTATTCAATTTATGTATTCTTTTTTTCTAAATTAAACAAAAATTTTATATATCATAATTTGGATAGCTAATTCAAAACCTACCAACTAGATCATATCATGAAACACCAAGGAGTCAAGATTTTAATCAACACAATATGTTGGTACCTCTCCATCTGGTGAAAAGCTCAGTGCTGAAATTGCAGTAGTCAACATTGTTCCTGAAGTTGCTGCTGGGAGCAGAGTTGGAAGTCCAGGAGGCCCACTTGCATCCAAAACCTTTACCATTGTCACACTGCATAAAAAATGAAGGATCTCCATTTTAAGAAATTATTATCTCTTCAGAAATCATGGAGAGAAGAAACACAAGCAGACAACATTTTGAATCAGAAATTTCAAAAATCGAATCATAGAAGGGAGAGAGCATGAGAGAGAGGAAACAAGTTATGATAAGAACCATGGCAGAAACACACCACATAATCTAGCTATTGTAGTTGGAGAGCCCAAGGCCTTATAAACTGCACACTACAATCTCATACTTCCAATGTGGGGCTCAACTCCCATACCTTACAATTGGATCCTAACATCCCACCATGTTCCGCAGCCCCGGTGCCCCATGTGGGCTGGCTGTGGACTTGCCCTTTGACTAGTCCTAGACATGGTGAAAGGCTCTGATACCAACTGATAAGAACCTTGAGTGAACCACACTACAAAAGCTAGCTATTGTAGTTGAAGAGCCCAAGGCCTTATAAACCCCACACTAGAATCCCAAACTTCCAATATGGAACTCAAGTCCCATACCTTACAATTGGATCCTAACAAGTTATAAATACCATTATTATGTGAACTGCGAAAGTAGGTCAGGTCCATAATCAATTTCTAATTTATTTCAGTCAATCCTTTAAGGTCTTAAAAAATTGATCTATATCATCCATAGCCTACGCATGGTAATGATGGTATTAAATGAATGAACATTTTAGTCTCAAATTATTTGAAAATGGAAATTAAAACAGTTATGATGATTTACAAATGTCACCAAATGTATTTGACACGGTGATTTTCTCCATCATTTTCTGAATATGACCTTGAAGAATACAATTATCAGCAAAGAAAATTAGCAGTCAGCTACTTAGGATACAATCAGAGGTGGAACAAAGCAGTAACTATAGGGCCACCAAAACCTCTCTTTTTCCCCTCAAGTACATGAGAGACAGAACAATTGGAGAGAATGTAAACATTTCAGCCTGAACCTATTCTGATTTTAAAAATTACAGTCCATGTCTGAATACTAATAGTAATACCTTTGCATATCATAAACCCTAATTCTTGCGTTGTTAATTTCTCCAATCACATCTCCAACTGCTAGTTTGGTCCATGAATCAGTGACAGCCACCATGGGATATACACGTACAACTTCCTTTAAAGTTGTCATTGAACTCTGAAAGCATGCCTTCCGCATGACTGAGTTGCTTGGATCTATAGTCTGTAAAATGAAGTTGACCACCTGCAGATCTGACGCACTGTCACAAAAATTCATGCTTTAATCTTAAGGGGCAGACAAAACTACTAGCAAATCCTATGTTGCAGATGATTCCGTACAAAAAGATGATAGCCTCTCAAAATAGAAAATCACTCTGCTCCCAACCATCAGGAATAGAAAAGAACAGCAATAAGAGATAAGAATAGGAAATTCATTATAAGTACACAAACCCATATAAAAACAAATTTAGATCTAAAATGAAGAACTTAGAGAGATACAGACAAGATTCTGTTTGCTAGACATAAATACTAAATAGTTCTTGCTGTCAACATTAGTATATAAAACAACAAAAGTTTTCCCACTGGTGAGCTTAGTTACATGGAACAAAGGATGCCATAATGTTGTCACAAATCATGCATGTTTATCAACCTTTAAATCTTCCTTGATTGTTTTGCGTATAATTTTTTTGGGTCTCCCTCTACCCCTGGCAATAAACACATCTGATATAAAAATATAAAATATAATTTTATTTTTTTAAAAATAAAATCTACATTTAAAATAATAAAGTATCATTATTTCTCTCTAAACCTTCCTTGGATATAATTCTCTCCAAACAATAGTCCTTCACCTAAATAAAGGAACCAGTCCACAATAAGATATGCTAATATGTTTAATTTAAGGGATTCACATCTACCAAAAGGAAATTGAACAATAATCAAACAAGAAAAGAAATAAATGTAAATGAACATCTTTAAGTAGATATTGAACCAAAAACATGAAGTCAGGTGAAAAATCAATCTAGAACTAGAAGCAGTAAGATGAATCTATCCAAAACATCAATGAAAATCAGGTTAGTCTTGGTAACAAGTAGCTTTGCAAACCTTGTCAAGGTATTGAGCCGAATTCTTTGGAGAACCACGCATGATCCTTATAAGAGTCAACAAGGACACCATGTGAACAGGTGAATCAGATGCAGTGGACCAAATTTGGCTTTCAATCACAGTCAAAAAGCCTGGTATATCAGCCATAGCTAAACTTGGAAGAAGAACCTCCACCAAAGTCTTTTTAATAGAAAAAGATGCATCTGAAATTTCTTTCACTAACTTGGAAGATGGACCACTCAACTCTACTTGGAAAAAAATATCCCCAATCAGACGAGGAATCTCAGAGACAATGCATTCTTTCCATGTACTTTCCATGCCCTCTGCAAGGAGCTCAGCAGCAGTGGAGCTGTATTTCTCATTCATGGCCATAGCCAACTTCATTAACGGATGAACAACTAGCATGCCAAGACTTGGTTTTACAAGACTAGGATACCAGATAGCCAGTGCACCAGCAACAATAATGTGAGATGTCATTGCATCCTGACTTGTTCCTCCAACACAAGAAATCCAATCTTGCACTTCAAATGATTCTAACCAAGCAAGTATCTTGGATTCCTCATCTTGGGAAATTCCTTGATTTTCTGCCTTAGGAGATATACTTTCTTCTGCCATATTTCCTAGATGTTTGTCTCTACTTCCAGTTTGGGAACCCATGTTGTTTGAATCTGTAGGTTTTGAATAGCATAGAGGTAGAGGAATAGCATGAGAGGCAGCACAATGAAATATAGAGCGCGCAGCCATTCGCACATGTTCACTTTCATCTTGCCAAAAAGCCACCAAGAGCTGCAAAAAGAGGAGATAGCCTTCAGAACTTGACACCAAGTAATTGGGAAGTTTTTAATAAAATAATGCATGAGCATTGTCAACCACCCAAAATATGACAAACTACAATACTAATCAAACATTAGAATTGATCATTCCAGCAATATTATCTAACAGAACAAAAAATAAAAATAAAAAAATACTTTAGTAAAATGTTATGCTGCAGCGAAGAGAATGGACTAGACTGCCAGATTTTAAGCTATCTCAAACACTCAAGAAACATGGACAAATCTCCTCTAAAGTGAGTTTGTTTCAGAAGTGAGAAAGTAAGGATGTATCCACCCTTGATTTTATTTAAAGTGCATCATAATTTTAACCCACTAATTTTTAAAGGCACATACAACATTCAGAAAACAAACTCCCTTTGTAGGAGCTTTGTCCAAGAAATACAATGTATAAGTTTCAACTGCCAATTAGTTATTTAAAACCAAAATGTGTGCTTACAAGGAAATTTGAGACAGAAAAAAGATATTTGTACCCTCAAAAGTACCTAAGCGTACCAGCGCCTGATACATGTCAGATGTACTGATGTACAAACAACAACAACCCCAAGCCTTTTCCCACTAGGGTACATATACATGTCACCTGTTGGCATCAAACTACTGCTCTCATATCTTGGCCTAAATGGCCTTTTTCTTTCCATAAATTTCTAAACTATAGTTTTTGGACTATCAAGCAACTCTTTTCCTTTTTGAGAAATGTATAAAAGTGACACATATTTCCTAAGATGTGCAGCACTACACCAGAAAAATTGTCTTGCAAGAATGCAAATTGAACAAAAAGCAATAACATATATTGCAAAAAGAAATAAAGCATAAGATTCTAAAACAAAGAAAAATGGCTAAGCTTGACAAGAATTGAAAAGAAATAGGAAAGAGAGAAAGGCAGACAAAGGTAGAAAGAATGATGTTTGTATTTGAAGTGTAGAATACAAGAGGAAGAATTCTTTTACAGGGGGTGTTCCCTTCTCCCACTGAAAATCTTAGTTTCTATTATTTACCAAAAAGATGCGTTCCTATTACAATTTCCCCAATTTAAACTACCTAACCTCCTCACTGACCCTGAAACCACCGATAACAAAATCACTAGCCTCCTACTAATTATTTCTTCTGGAATATTCCCTCCAAACCTTATTCCTCCTTATTAAGAGTTGGCTCATGCCTAATGCAGTATGATGCATCGAAATTTATCACATATTCTCGACAAACTCACAAATAATATAGGACATGTGTAAAGTCAATTGAGATTAAAATTACAGAACTACAAAAGCACTTTTACATATTACAACCTGTAATGAAGGTGGCTTCACATCTGGAAAATTTTCCAGGAAATTCCGAGTATAAAAGGCTGCTAAAGCACTGCATATGATACTATCAATCATCAGCACATTTTTTTTTCTAATTGAGTGCATTTTGAGAAAATAAATTGACTAATTATTTGATAAATTAAAGAATTCAGAATTAAAAATGGAAAAACACATTGTAAAACCGCACAAAAATCCCATTACCCACAGTAAAAGTCAAATTAGTAAGGGGGCAAAAACAGGAGAGAATCTTTGCAAGCATCATGAGAACCAGGCATGGAAAACCTCCACTATTTAGCCTATATACACTAAATATTTTTTTATTAAGAAGATTTTTTAAAAAAAATATCAAGCTTAACTGTCTCATTAACCAGGTGTCCACGCTAATTTGGGCATTTTTTTATTTTTATTCATTTGATCATTCTTCGCCATTTTTCTATTAGGAAGTTATATTTATATGTTGCAAGAAAAACTTCAAGACAATGTTAGGTTTCAAATAATACCAAGAATTCACCGGCAAAACATAAAGAAACTGAGCACTAGATCCATAACACCTGGAACTATGTAAGTTAAAAATGGTTATTCCAGTTTGTGAAGAATCTCAAATAGGATTTTGAAACTTAGTAGCGTTTAAAAAATATTTCATCTGGTTTATAAAGCTTAAACTTGAAGTATGTATCCCAGATAAGTTCAGTTTAGAAGAAAAAAGGGTTTCCTCCATGGAAAAAAAAAAAAATTAACGCAAGACATGATTAGAAGATTTTCATTTAAAAGCAAAGAAAATGTGGAAATACAGATAACCTATTTCCACTATACCTGCTGGCTGCTGAACCAGAGTGAGACAAGCTAATCAAACGTTGGGCAAGGGACACCATCGTCAATGACCTCATTGCACAAAACTCAGATGATGATTTCCAGAGCTGAAATGTGGTTTTTAATGTCTCAGGAACTATTGAAATGAGACAAAAGAAAATAAGTCCCGACATACAGTCCAAATTACCTCTAGAGTAGCACTCTGAGCAGGAAACGTCAATGTCAACGACCCTTTATCCCCCTGCAGACCAGAAGCTACTATAAAATTTTCTGGTCTCCTCAGCTTCATTTCACTTATCAGCAAATTATCAAGCTCTCTGTCTACACTCCACAAATGTAGAAATGACAAGCTAAATCGAAGTAAGTATTCTTCAAATAGGCTAACCAAGTCATGCCCCTCTACAGTTTCTGGATTATGATAGCTGGGATTTTGCTCCTGAACTCCCTGCTGCTTCATATTGATATTCACTGGCTTGCCACCACCATTTTCCATGGACTCATTCTTTGGATAAGAAAGCATCAATGATGCAAGATCAAAACACAGAGACACAATCCCTGGGAATGGGCTAGAGCATTTGATAGGAAGCTTGCTACTCAAAAGACCAATCAGAGAGGATGAATTCTGCATCACTGAATTTCCTTTACCTGCATTTGTTTTGGAAGAATTCAGCTCAGTCATATTTGAAATACTTGGTGACGACCTTGATGAAGTAAGCAAGTTGTCTGACCGATTTAATGGGGAGTTAGAGAATTTTGCATCATCAACTATTGGAAGAAGTAATGAAGAGACTGATGTATTTCCATTCAGCAATGTGCCAGATATGGAATTCATGCTGATGCTTTTACAAAAATGATCAAACATTGAATGTGCAGCTGTCCCACGTAGGACTCGCTCGCGTGAACCTGTCTTTACATCCCAAATGTATAATAAATCAGTAGCATCAGAAGTTCCATAATGTGTTTGACAGAGACAGGAAATATAACCTCTTGCTCCATCCCATAAAACTTTAGAAGGATAGTTCATGTGTCCAGGAAACATTCTCTCCACTCGCAGAGTCTCAAGAGAAACAAGAGCAACACATGCATCCTCTCCAACTGAAAGGAAGCAATCACTCCAAGGATACACAGTCAAAGAAGGGGGAAGAATAATTTGACGCACGGGAGCCACATGATGATGCATTACCATAATAAGACTGCCAGTGTCAAGATCCCATATACGAATCGTGCAATCCATACTTCCAGACACCAAAACCTGTTTGAAATTCCAGCTTTTGGCCCTACCCATCATTTGATGTGCTGCCAAACAAAGTACAGCACCTGTATGTCCTGAGAAGCACTGTTTGCATGCAGTAGACTTTTCATCAGGATTGGAACTTGCATCGTCCAAGCAAATCCCGTGAAACAGATCAAATCTTACAACCTCTATTTCTCCACTTAAAAAACCATATACAACAGCATAAGGAGTAAAGAGGTTCTCAGAGATAATCATGGAAGAAGAAACTACCTTCCCCTTGTAAGCATAATAATTACTCATGCTATCCACATGTGTGTTGTCTACATCATCCGAACTTGGACTCACACCAAAAGTAGGCGTAGTCTCTAGCCCATCCAGTCCCTGGAGCTGAGTCGATTTCTCAAACCAGTTGATGAAAGATACACCATCACTGATCATTCTGCATTGACGGTACAATCTACCAGGTTCATCATCACAATCATGCGTCGACCAGATTGTGGCAAGTGGTCTCCATAGTAAAGGCTCCTCATGATTAAGGCAAACTGACTTGACACAAACAAGATGTTGATTTACTTGTAGGAAGAAGACAGATAATCTCATATCAGGTTGATAATGAGTACCAGGAATCTCAGAATGAGGTTCACATTTAAAAACATCATTCTGATACAACACATTGTATATAACTGCATGACCTACATTATTCCACACAACAAATTGTACTGTAATCGAGTTTCCATATTCGTTGGCATTGCACATATTCCCCACATCATCACTTTCAAGAAAAATTCCACCAATAGCATACATTTGAGTAGAACCCCGATCCAAACCAAATAGACTGTCCACAAAAGAAACCTCTCCAATCACACTATCACCATTCAACAACCTAAACACACACCTATCTTTCAATATAAAAGCAACAGCATTCCCATACGTTAAAACTGAAACAATTTGCTCCACACCACTCAATCCCTCATAGCAAAAAGAACTCTCCGATTGACCTTTATCTCCGAGCGAACTCACCAAGCTTTCCCCTCGATCCTCCGATATCAAAACCGTCTGCTGCCTCCCAGCAGAATCAGCCACAAAAACCGAATTCCTCTTCTCGTCATCACCTAAAACTAGTGCCATAAAACTAATTGGACCAATGGATAGACTTCCATGAAACACAGTCTGGGTAATGGAAAGCGAATACGAGTCGACAATAAGAATAGTGCATTTAGGAGGCTTCCTAGGCTGAGTTTCTCTATCAATTACTCCTTCATTTCCTTCAAAAGAACACGCTATACAGACATATCTCGGCGTTGAAGGCAAAGTTCGAATTATGCGGGGAGTGCCAACCCAAGGTGGCAATTTCCTCCTGCACCGGCAATGACCACTGTTTTTGCTCCAAACACACAAAAAACCATCGCAACACGCACTAATCAACGCACTGAACTTACTTCTTCCACTTGGACCGTAAACGTGTTCTGCATCTGCGACGGGACTGCAAACGGCGAGATCGGTGATCGGTGCGGCGTGACCGCACAACACGCCCACCGCCCTAAGTTGCTGCAAAATCGAGTTGGCTCTTAGCGATTGTTGTTATTATTATTAGATAATTGAAATGAAGAGAGTGGAAATTGAAAAATACCGGTGGGGAAGTGGAGAGGGTCCACCAGATGACGGAGCCATTGGATCCGGCGGTGTAAAAGGTCGGAGTCGGAGGTTCGGGTAAAGCGGCGACGGCGGTGACGCGGTGAGGGAAGGGCTTGTCGGACCATATGCACGCCACCGATCTGCACTTCATTGATGATCAAATTTCTCACTTCATTGCTTTTCTTAGATAACGGATACACATATGTGATTTTATTACTCGATCACTCCGTTTGCGAACTTTGATTAACGAGCTTTGGTTTGAATCCAGGGGGTTTTGTTTTGACACTTGATTTGAACTTAGCCCTCAGAAGCTACTATTCGTGGTTGCTTGGATTAGATTCATATTATTTTTAGAGTAAACACTTAACACACAGTTTAATCCCGAAAGCAAACTATCCTACTATTTTGTCTTTTGTACAGTTTATTTTTGGAAAGTTTAAAGTAACTCGTTTTTTAATTCTTTCAATTAACGTCTGTCACGTCTTTCCATTAATTTTAAATTATTGGGATACATATGTATAGAGAGAGTTTAGAAGTGATTAATCATCAAATTTGTTTTTAAAAGTGAGTTGTTGCATCTACAATTCCACACTAGTCAAAACCAAAATTAAAAATATTTTTAATTTCTCTTTTTTCAACTTGCTTCTTCTTCTCTCTTTTCCCCCTATCCTTCAACTTTCTATTTCTTTTATTTTATCTCTTTCATTTCTCATTATTGATTCCGTGATCATAACAACACATACATTACTGCTTTTTTTCTTCTTCTCATCAATGGAGAAAAAATGTTGGGGGTTCATGGATCCATTCGATAAAGTCCAAAGAAGTTGTCGTCATGCATCCATGGGCTCAAAGAAGTCCTGGAAAAATTATTCAAAAGATCTTGAAGAATGATGATGATTTCGGGACCAAGGGAACGTTAACTCTTGTATATTGAAACACAACTTTCTGTAAATGCAAAATAGGGCAATATTAGCAATGCATTAAGATTGTTTGAAAGGTTGTCACTTGTCGGATGAAGATGTTGGTTTTGTCTAGTTTGATTGTTGGTTATGTTAGATTTGATTGAAGTACATTAATTATTTCCCTCCTTATGAAATATGAAAATGATTCATTTGGATAAAGCGATTGAAACAAAGCATGAAGGTGAAGAGAAAAGAAAATAAATAACAATGGTGTGTGTTGTTGTGATCTCAAGATCAACAGTGAGAAATGAAAGAGAAGAAGAGAGAAAAGGCACGTTGAAGACAAATAAGTTAAATAAATAAATTATTTTTTTTTTGCTTTGGTTCTTGAATGTTTTCTTTTAGTTTGTGAATTTTTCATTTTGGTTCATATTAACGTGAATGCAAAAAGAGAAAAAGAATGTTAAAAAAAATCATTTTGATCCCTGAATATTTCACTTGGTCCATGTATCACTTCAATTCATATTAACAAATAACGCTTAATATTAAATAACACTTAACATGTTATCACAGCGTTTTTAACAAATAATAATATCGTTAAAGGAATATCTATTTTTGGATTAGCATGATCTATAAAATGCGTATTTAAGGTTTTTTTTTTTTGCAATTCTCCGGACTTGATAACAACATCGCAAATTTTTAAAGATGAATTTGATAGTATACTTTATTAAAAACAAATAACCTATCACTTTCAAAAACAAAATTTTACGTTGATATTGATAATATAAAAATAAAGTTATAAATTAAAAAAAATGAAACTTAAATAAATTATCATATAACAATTATATTTAAAAAAAACTTTCATATTATATAAAAGGGTTAAGTATGTTTTCAATTCTTGATATATATTTGAATTTTGAATTTTGTGTTTGTTCTTTAATATATGAAGTGATAATCTGCAAGTTAATTATTTTGAAAGATAATTTGTGACGATTTTGAAATTATCAATAATAATATAAAGAATTAAATTACAACGTCAATAAAAACTCACATGCAAAAGAAATAACCTAGGTGATGTAGGAACTTTTATTGGGTCATCTGTTTTCTCATGATTCCTATCAACAAACAAAATTGTCTTTCTCTTTTCCTCTCTTTGGAACAAGCCTCATCTATGAAGGCTTCTCCTTTATCACCCAGGTTTAATCCAATGTCAAGATCATGATTTTTCTCCTCGAAACCCAGATCTAGGACATCTGCCACCTTAGACTACATAGTCGCATCTTGATCGATGGCACCTTTGTTAACCCCGTCATTACCTTGCGTCCCTCACAAAGGTAGATCTGGTCTTGAATGCAGCGAATATTGTTTTGGATGTCGTTAAGGGATTTGAACAGCAAGGTGTTAATGAAGAAATCAGAAACGTTAGTGGGAGTGGGCGAAGAACGCATCGACGAGGCTGAGGTAGAGTTGGCCAAGCACGTCGTTTTCGAAGGCACCAAGGCCATCACCAAATTCAGTAGCTCTTAATTGATTATGTGCTTCGATTTAGGTTTGCTTTTAGTTTCAAAATGAATATTGGCGGTTTTGAGCTATCACAAATCACATTAACAAATATTTAACAAATGTATCATTACTTAACTAATAATGGTAAAGATTTAAAATAAAACTTTTCAAATATCAAGAAACAAATGCAAAGGAAAAATTTATTAGGAAACAAATATAAAATTCAAATATATATTGAGGATAAAAACATATTTAAACTAATATAAAATAACTAAAACTAATGTTTAATAAGAAGAAACATCTAAATCTTTTATCCATTTCTTTTATTGAAAACAAATTATATTTTTTTATTTACGTTTAGTAGCTACACAAGTCTTCCTATTGTTCGACAATAATAATAATATGGTAAATTTATGTATGTAATAGTGTTTTTGGCAAAATTATACACAAATAAACAATTAACAATAATAATATCAAACGTGAGTCTTATCTTGACTATCAAACATGATTATCATCCATGACAAGATATTTGAGATCTAATTTGTTAAAATCTGGGTCTCACTCTCAAAAGTGAGTTTAACTCAAAACTTTTGAAGTAAAATCTAAAACAAACTGAAAGGGTGACAAAAGGGTTCTTACCTTGGAAGTTGCATAAGGAGAAGCATAATTGAAGGCAAGAATATGAGAATAAATTCAACTTTTCTAAATTAAGCAACTCATTTTAGAAAATAAGTAAATAATTTTAGTTATTAATGACACAATTAATCATTAATATTACATACATATAAATAACAAATCATAAATATATTGAAATATCAATTGTTAATTTTTTTCGTCTATAAACTGAGATTATTCAATGTACACTTACTCTTTGTAGAGAAGTCAAATCCTATAAAAATGAACTTTAGAAATTACGTGTCTTTCGCCTGATTTTAAATCTCATTTTAATAATTACACATCTATAATCAATTTCAATAATAAGTTTTCATGCATTTTCTATAGAAGTTAAATTTTTTTAATGTGTTATCTAAGTAAAAATCGCCTTACTTTCTACACAGATCTAGTTCTACAAACATGCATCCCAACACTTAACTGTAACATCATTCGAGTTACTACTTAACTATTGCATTCTTAATTTCTTGTTACACTATTTTTAATTGATTGCAAGGGGACAAAAGGAGTATATTGACGATCACTGACAAATTTTTCTTTTTTCTTTTTCCTTCTTTTGTTAGGGCTATCACACAGTAGAAAGCTGATGCAAATATAAAATATTAGTATCCAACACCCTACTTTTTTTATTTTAAGCACAACATTGAAAAATTATACATTTCAATTCATACATAAAAAAACGCTTACAAATTAATTCCTTACTAATAATCAAAATTATAAGTTACAACAATACTGATTTTTCTATCATGTGAAAATCAATAAAAATGATGTGTCAAACACGGGAACAAACACGTAAATTTCTCATATATTTAGATTAAAGCAATATTTTTTATATAAAGATTAAAACAAAACAAAACAAAAAAACAGTGCAAACAACAGGAGCAATTCACAAACTTCTTAAGTAATGACTAAATATAAAATCTAAACTTTTAAGCAAGGAGAAAAACGAAAGGGTCGAAATTTTGAATTTAATCTAAATTAAAATTCTGGCGACAAAATAAGATATTCAGGATTCCTCCATATGGAAGTTTGAATTTGCATTGTACATTAAAAAAAAAAAAAAAAAAACTATCAGAAAGGAGAAAGGGAGAAAGAAAGGGAAAGGGTCAATCGAAGTCGCACAACGAAGTGCCTTGTTCCTTGCCAGTCTTTAGTTTCGTTGCCAAGGAGGGAAGGCGTCATGCTTTATATGTTGTGAATGCCAGGCAGCAGAACGATAAGCCTTTGACCTAATACAAATAATGAATGCCTCCATTCAGCTCACTGACCTTGTATAGCTCGGGAATGTTAATTCTTCCCACCCTGGATAAAAAAGGGTAAAAGAGGTCAGAACTCAGTATATTTCTCTTTCAAAAAATGTGTAGCATATGATAGATGAAAAGAAAGCAGCTAACAAACTTTCGGAAGTTTTTCATGCCACAAAATTTATACATGTTGAAGTAATACGACGAAAAAGAAAATTAAACACCTAGAAAATTGAGTGACCCCTTGTACAAAAGGTGTGACTAGTCAGTCTCTCTCATTGATGGACTTTACCAAGAAGAAAATGGAAATCAGAATTGGTAGACAACTATGGGAAATTGAATATCAACAAACACGAACTCCTTGACCATGTAAAGGTGTAAAGCTCATAAAGAGAAATTGCCCCAAAGAGCATAGCCATTTCACCCATGCCCCTCACAACACAGACTCTGCACTATAGGTTACTTCACCACTATAGGTTCATGCACAAAAGAGCGTAGCCAAGCCGGAAAATTGCATAATTGGTTTAAAAGTCCAAGATAATTATAAACAGTGCTTATCGGTAAAGCTCCGAGAGGCTTGAATATCTTTTAGACAGACAACCTCAATGGAAAGATCATTAAATGAGTTTTAACCTGGACTGCATTGCCTCTGCTATCATTATGGTCTCCCCGGTGATGTTACTCTAAAACTTGAAACTACCAATCATCTGTCAAAGTTACTTGTAGTGATACACATAAATCCACACTAATTGATTCATTCATCACATGCACAGCAACCAACTTAAGTGATACATGTAAATCACTTCATATTTGCTAATACATAGATCTAGAAGTTATGATACAGTTGCCTTCTTGATTAAAACTCAAGATTGCAAAATATTGCTTCAAAACATACAAGCACTAGATCCACATACATAAACAGAATATGCATTAATGAACAAGTGCATGCCTTAAAATAATTTCCATCTTCTTACCTTATGTGGTGGAGTTCCTGGTCTTGATGTGTTGTTGCCAAATCCACATTTCCCTTTCTTTTCAGAAGATTTAAGTATTTGGAAAGAGCATGTCAAGGTGTCATCCACACTCATCATAGCACCAGCATTATCAAATTCACCACAGTAGTTTGGTGCGGAGAATATAGTCACTAGCTGACGCTTGGCAAAAAACTCGTATCCATCCTCTACAACCTATACAAAGCCCAAAATTTTAGAAGGAAAACATAAAACCAGATTCACCAATTCATTAAAATGGATTAAGACTGATGAGCCAAGCAAATGCCCAATACATCAGCATAGACAGACAAAGATAAAATACAAGTACATCAACAAAGATAGGCTGGCAACTAAATAAAGGGTCATCAATTAAACACAAATACAAATGACATGATATTTATGAGGTGTCAAAGTTGGTGATATAGAAAGGAAAGAGATAAACCCAACTGTATTAAACATAATAAATTCTTTAGACTTACAATAGTGATTAATACAGTGTGACATCAAAACCAATTTCATCATTCATCCCATCTCTTTCTTTTCCCTTTGATTCTCATACATCATAATTAATCTATTCAATGCTTGCGATTATTTTCATTTAGCAACTTGAGTAATGAGTAGCAAAATGCAAGCACATCATGCATGACCAACTGTAGTATATAAGTATAGAAGTACAAACCATGAAAGATACTACCTATAGCCACAGATGATCACAATCCAATAGGAGCAATAAAATCATAGAAATTGACCAAACTTCAGGTTTCATTACCTGGTGAGCTCGGCAAATCAGATCGAGATCATGATGTTCAAGAAACTCAGCAACCTTATCAGCCCCAAATGTAAATGACACACCTCGGTCATTTTCTCCCCACCCATCTAGATCTTTATCGGGATCAGCCCATAGAAGGTCACAGAGAAGGCCATGATCTGGCACATCAATAGGACGAGCAATACTCCGAATCTGATCCAAGTGCTTAAGATCAGGCGATAGTCCGCCATGCATGCAAAGGATCTTCTCATCTACCAGAGCAGCAACAGGTAGGCAATTAAAACAATCAGTAAATGTCTTCCAGAGGCGAATATTAAACCTCCTCTTACACTCATCATAGAAACCATATATACGATTGATGGATGCACACTCATGGTTGCCCCTGAGAAGAAAGAAATTCTCCTTGTATTTGATCTTGTATGCGAGGAGTAAGCATATTGTCTCTATGCTCTGCTTACCACGATCAACATAATCTCCGAGAAATAAATAATTTGCTTCAGGCGGGTATCCCCCATATTCGAACAGCCTTAAAAGATCTGAGTATTGGCCATGAACATCTCCTGCAAATGAATTATTAAAACAAATGCCATCCACTACTTGACATCCATCGAAACCAAGGTGGACAAAAGCAAAAAAAAGGCAACCTTAAGGTTCTAGCCCTAGGGCTTTTAACACCTCAAACCGAAAGGTGCCAACAAGTATGCACATGAAGAATCAAGGCATTAAAGTTAGAAAAAGAAGAAAACAGTAAAAACTTTAACCATTTTAAAGTGTTTTTCCATAAGTCAACTACTCGAGTATAACATTCCTACTTACATAAAACTGAAAAATTATTCATGTGTGAAGCACGAAAATAAGTTGAAAAGTGGCTCTAAGGTCTAAATTTCACAAACAAAATAAATGCAGCAGCCACTGCCGCAACCCTAAAATTTAAATTCATGACAAAGCAAGTTAGATGGATAGGCTTTTGGAGTTTTCACAATTATTGGCCATTTAAACCGAGTGCTACCAAAATGTCAACAAGGCAATCAACTTGCCCATACCAAGAAAACATCACAAGGCAAAACACACCTGACAGAAGGGGCAACTTATCTACAACCCCAAAAGGCACCGACCCTCTCTGTCGTCTACCCTCGGTCCCCCTTATCGGTCACTATCAGTGATTTATGTTGCACTGACAGATGAACAACAAACTCATTGAAAATCAGTTTTTGCAACTAGTAATGCACCTATTGGTGTAGAACTTTAGAAGGCAGCCATTAATTTTATCCAACAACACATCATAACAAGTTATTCATTTACGTAGACTCCTCAACACACGATTTCACAAAAATAAAGGTTTATAACTACACAAGTAGCTGATTATCTCAAAAGCAATAGTATCCTCGTCAATCAGACTTTCCTCTAAATAGTCCCTAGAAAACCAAACAAAGGTGTGAGTGATAAACTGACAAAACCCCAACTTCAGCACACCAACCTAAAACCCCATAGCGAATTCAAAGTACCAAAAAAGTTTAAAAGAGGCATAACCTACAACCTTCATATTCACACCAAAACCTAATCGTTCGCTAATTTCAATTCCATGTGAACAACGATCATCATTCATCACAAACCGCATGTAAAACGAAATAAACAGAAATAAAAGCCAGTTTCCAAACGCTTTCCATACAATTAAAGAATCCACACATCACAATTCACAATTACACAAAAAAAAAAAAAACTAATAAAACAACAAGCAAGGTTACAATGAATCAATTAATCGGAATTATCAATAAAATATACCACAAATCTTAATAGGAGCCTCGAGTTCGAGAAGATTAGGTTGGCTGAGAAAGATCTCTTTGGAGGAAACACAGAGTTGACGAATTTCCGCCTCGGTAAGCAGCACCTGCTTCGTCGTTCTACCGTTCTTCGCCGCGAGGAGCCTCCGGATAATATCGTCGAGCACGTTCTCGTCCATCTCGGGAAAATTTCAGAAACGAAGGATCGGATTCTCAGTCTCAGAGAGAGAGAGAGAGAGAGAGAGCGGTTATTTAAGATAAAGCAGCAGAAGATAGAGAGAAATGAATCCAAAACGCAAAACGGGGAAAAGGGAGAGAAAACGGGGGAAAACGACGAGGGAGTGATTGCTAAAGCCGCCGTTTCCCGCTCGCAAGACACGAGTGACAAACGGAGTTGTTTATAGAGGATTCCTTTTGTAGGTTTCTTCTACTCTTTGGGTTTGGCGGAGGGAATGGCCATTAGTAAGAACCCTACCCTAGTTGCTGACAAGGACAAATTATACACCATTTTTCATTCTCTTCTTTCTTCTTTTCTTTTCTTGGTATATAATCATCACTCTCTCTCTGTATATGGATTTTTTATTTTATTTTTTTTGCAAAAAAGAATACTAATTAATAACTAACTATAAATACTTTGTCAAACAAAAAAACAATACGATACGATACCTTACTTTCCTTTCTTCCATCGATACATTCCCTCAATCCTATCTGAAACCATTTTGAAGGACCGGGACCCCACCCCTGGCATTACTTTTCCACGTCATCTCATCTTCTTCTCCTAAGTTTTATAGCATTTTTTTACTGCTTCAATTAATTAGAGAGTTTTTTTTTACCCCACCACACCATGATCACCCTATGATGATAATTGATAATGAAGATCTTGCGTTCGTGGGTGTTCCTCACATGGAATTTACATGATGATTCTCACAATCTAAATTACATTAATACATGTTGATTTGAATTTTTTTATTAATTGGTTTTTCTTACTTAAATTAAATTAATTACAATTGATTCAGTTCTTAAATTTATTTTTCTTTCGAGTCATTTCAATGATGCAATTAATTGTTTTTTTATTTTTTAGATTGATATATTATAGACTTTAGTATTTGAATTTTTTACGTATAATATTTCTTTTTCATTTTGATCTTTGCTTATTTAGTATTAGCAACTGTTTTAATTTAATTATATTTTTTATATAACTTTTTATCATGTTTTAAATAAAATAATAATAACATTATAAAGTAATAATTCTAGAAAAAAACTAAATATTAAATAAAATAAATAATAAATCCTGTTATTTAAAAATCCGTCCTTGACAACATTGTACTGAAAAATAATGTATTATATCACTAATAATAGATTTTAACATATAAAATACTTATAAGTATTTTAAAAAAATCAGAATTAATGAGTATAAAATTAGGCCTCTCACGTGTTCCAACTTTAGTCAATAATAAGGAGTGTGGTGATGAATATATTGTTAATATTTCTCTAGTTTATTTATAAAAATTAAAATATTTTTAATTTTAATATTATTTTATTTCAATGTATTGAAAAGTATATTACTAACCTTTCTAATTTTTTATTTGTAACAATTTATAATAAGATAATTTCATTTCAATATGTGTTTCAATCAAATTGCGAAAATATCAATTTTATTTGGTAATTTTTTTAGAAAAAGAAAAATATAATTTTTTCCTAAAATAAATATTGTCAAACATATTAAAATATTTTTCCAAAATTTGATTTAATTCGGTGACTTTTAAAAAAATCCAAATAATATTTATTATCCTAAAATGAGAATTAACAAACATATTATTAGACAAAAGGACAAAGAATTTAAGAGGACGGGTGACTTAGATTACAGAAATTTTGGTCCCAACAAACATTTTCTTAAAAAGATTTACAAAGTTGAATAAGATTTAGTTAATGCAAAAATGATGTTTTTCATATGTTCCTTGTAACGTCCTGTTTACAATAACTTATGTATGATAAAATATGTTAAAGAGAATATGAAATAATAATTTGAAAATATCCCACATATAATAAAATAAGTTAAATAAAAGAGTTTTTTTAAAATATTATTCTCAAAATATGAGCATCTAAATTAAATGAATATTAAAATTATAAAGAAATTAGTGTATTCAGTGTCTTATCCTTCTGACATATTAATTATAATTAAGAAAATTATGTATTTAAGTCTTCTCAAATTCAACACTTTTAATGTTCTTAAAACAACATAAATGAGTAATTATCAATATTTCACATATGAAGATATCTCATTAATTTTTACAATAAAATATAATCATTATTCCTTTCGAGAAGGTAATAACCAACACACATAATTAAACAAATATCGTCCATGAACCTTATAATATTGTTAACATTAATTAATAACACAACTTAACAATCCATCACACCTGTTTATAATTAAACATATAAGTATACATATATGATCAGTTAAATGCAACACACAGACCCATTGAAACACAATTCGGAAAACAAGTTCAAGGTATCCCTATACATTTATGTATATACATGCATAAAGGATTGGATTTTTTTAGTAGTGTATGCATATTACATTCAAATGCCAAATTTTATTTAACTACTGTCACCCAATTAAAGTACTTTTACTTATGAATATAAAAATGTTCTAATATAAACCAATGCACTGATTAATATATATATATATATGCGATGTAACAACTTCAGAGGAAACGAGAAACGAACTCTACTGCGTGTAATTACAATTAAAATCCTTTTAGCTGATCTCCAGAGGAATTGAGGCCACTGCATATAAAATCAAGAAACTCAACACCATATTTTCTTCCCAGGTTATCAACTTGTGAACAAGAAAAAGCAATAAGCGCCCCACAATTTGCGATTACACCGTCAATTAAAAATCACCGCAACAGACTTGTATAATTAAAATACTTATGTTAAAGCTATGCATAACAAATTTTAGATAAATTTATTGAAATGCTCATATCTATATCAAGAATACAAAACACATTATTTAAGAGTCAAATCATGAAAGTTTTGAAAAGGGTTGTGTTCATGAAAGTTTTGAAAAGGATTGTCGTATTCTCCGCTTAAAACAAGAAATTTGTATTATTTATTATTATTTTTCTCCTCTATTAATTGTGTTAAAAGAATTTTTCCATTTTTTCTTAATATATTATTATACTAACATATTTTCAAAATAAAAATAACATTCTAATACATTAAAATAATTTAGTCTATTTTTTCTTTTACTATGAGATATATTTAAATATTTTTATCTAAAATATTATTGGATTATTTCTGGAATATTACATTCTTAATATAATTAAACCGTGAAAAAAAAATAAAATATAAAAAAACTTGCAAAATATAAACAAAGGTAAGAGAGAGAAGAGACAAATTTTTTTATATGTTTGATTACTACCACCATGAAAGATAATTTAAATAATAATATCTAATTAACTTATCCCACCATGCATGTGAATCAAATGATATGATACTTAAGTTATTTTACATGTATCTATGATTTTCAATTTGAGTTTTAAGTATGCAATTATGTTAAATATTTAGAGAAATTGTTTATAATATTTTTTTTACCCTCACACAAGATTGTCTCCCCTAAAAAATATATGTAAGATATTATTATATCAAATTAGTTAAACATCTAATTGACTTAACTCTAAAATATTATTATTTAAATTTAAATGCTATAGCATTGTATCAAATTTGTCATATTACATTACATTGAATTTTTGAAATAAAGTTATAAAATGATATTTGTGAGATAAAAAAAGTATATAATTTAATACAAATTTTTTTAATTTAAATTTAATTTTTTATCATGTTAATTTAATTTTAATTTAATATTTTTATGAAATTAAATTTATTTTATTCTATTCTTTGATTTTTTGTTCAAAATGTTTGGTTATCTCGTACCTTCTATTTTATATTTTTAATCATATATATATATATATATATATATATATATATATATATATATATATATATATATATATATATATTTAGAAACACGGGTAACATATAAAATGTATAAGTGAGTGAGCGAACACATTGATATTTTTGTGAATTTTACCAATCCTAAGTAGGTTTGAGTCGGAAAAAAACTACCAAAAATTATACTTTTATTAAATTTCAAGACAACTACACTTTCAAATTTTAAACTCAAAATTAATAATTAAGGGTTTGTTTTGGTGATTTTGATTTTTTGGTTTTTCAATTTCAAATGTAATCTTTGAAACAAAACTGTTTTGGCAAAATTGATTGATTTTAAAACATTTTAAGTTCATTTTAAAAAATGTGATTTTGATTTTTAATTTTAAAAAATGACATCATATCATTACCTTTTTTTATTTTTAATTTTAAAAAATGACATCATATCATTACCTTTTTTTTTTCTGTCACTATCGTTACATCAGCATTGACCGTGTAACCACACCACCACTAACATTGTATGATTGTCGTCACCATTGTTGCTAACATAATCATCATTGACACTAGTATTATTGTTGTTGTCAATATCATTTCATTGATTACAAACATCATTATCACGTCATCATTATCACGCACTATCATTATAACCACATTGTTGTTTTTATCTCTACCGACACTAGTGTTGTCACTGTTATCATCACCATTAATGTTGCTATTGTCATTATCGTCATCAATACAAAAGTATATGCTTAAATTAGTTTTAACAGGAATATAAACTTTTGAAGGGAGTTTTATTTTGAAACTAAAAATTATAATTTATTTAAAACTTATAACAAAAAACACAAAAGATGTTGTTTAAAAAAATTGGTTTTGATGTTTTTCAAAATAAAACTAAAAACTTGTTTTTTAATTTTTTAAAAAAACTTATAACTAAAAACACAAAAAATGAGTTCTAGGTTAGAATAATTTTTAGTATCCAATACATGTGCTAATTTGTTTTAGTTTGCATTTTTTGGTGTACTTTTCACTTCTCATTTTTAATATCAATTAATTAAAAAATACAATTTAAATTAATCAACCATAGATAAGTTTACATGCCCATAAAAGTTAAAGTTCGTGTTTGTACATTGGGAGAAATTTTTGTTGAAAAGATGAAATTTATTTTAATGATTTTTATATCTTAATTAATATCATGACTTTTGGCTATGAAGATACTTTGCTTTTAGATTTTTTTTTCTCTTCTAGTTGATTTGGATAGTTGGTTATTTTAATTAAATTTTTATGTATTTTTTTGGTTTACATTTTTAATATCAATGGATTACAAACAAAAAAAAAATTAAACAACTAAGCTCAAATGAGTTTTTGATTTTTGTAAAGGAGTTTTTATTTGTTATATTTGAATATTAGCCAATGGATATTTATTAAAAGACTATTCGTCATTTATATTTAACATAATTAGTAAATAATTATGTTTCTTAAAATTATTAATTTTCATAATCACATTAATCAAAAAATTATGTTAAATTAGATAAATGTCATTTTAATATTTTTTACACTAGTTATGATTATGACAGATAAAATTGACGGGGTTAACTCATCATGAACCATGGAGACAAGCATGGAATAATCTTGACCAACTCATATTTTATACATGTCTCAAGTTCACTGAAGCCTAGTGGTCCACCAAGTCAAACCGTATTTGTTCATTTTACTATATTTTGTTCATTTTACTATATTTTTTTTGTCTAAATCTATATTATTAAATTTGAGAATCCAAAAATAGGTTTGGATGACATGTATCAAAATAAGACAACTCCTAAAAGTTTGGATGACACATGTCATTATTTGGTTATAAACAGTTTTCAACGCATGATACACATCTATTAATATGAAATTTTTTTATTTTAAAATATATTATAATTAATTAATAAAAAATTATTAATATTACAAAATTGACCTATTATTAATTAAATATAAGTAATCCAATGATTAAATATTCTATTTGAATTATTCCAAATATAAGTAATTAAGATTGTCCATCTTTTCAATTTGATTATATATTAATTATTCATTAAAATTAGTTTTCATTTTAAATTCAAAATGTATTTTTTATCCATCCCTTTATATGTTTTGCTTATTTTATTATTTATAGTGTCTAAATTTAGTTGTCCTTCATTTTCATTTTATTTTGTCTCTTTCATTTTACTAATGTTTTTTTTCTTTTTGGCTTCACAGATATGACAAAGGGTGTTTTCCTTAGGTAATAATTTATCTCACTCTTTTCATTTGTCAAGCTTTACTTTAAAAAATATTTTATGCATCATTCTCTATTGCAATGTTAAAATTGATATGTTATGTTGTTATTATTATTGTTTTTTTCAAAGATGATGGATATAATACGATGAGTGTGCATCTACTAAATAAAACTAATGATTATGGTTATGGACACATTGATTATGATTTTGAATGAGTGATGTATATATGTATAATGATATTGATTATATAATATAAAAATATTATTTCGTTTATGAATTCTAAATCTTTTAATTTGGATCATAAGTATAATGATTAGAGATGACAATATGTATTAAAATTTATTATGGATTAAAAATAGATAGTTTAATGAGTATCTACATCCAAGGGTAAAATAAATCATTTTTTTACCCTACTTCTTATTTAATGAAACATGAGTATGTAATAAGTCAAACCTACCGTATTTGTAATTTGAAATTATTTAAATAAATTTAATTATATATAAGTTAAGTTACTCTAATATAATTGTAGTATAAATATACAATTTTTTTGTATAAATACATGTTTTAAAAATATTTGTTATAATATAACAATATGCTTCCAATTTGTTTGTTTTTAATTTAATTTATTTTTTATTTTAATTTTTTAACAAATACATATGAATATACTTGTAATCATACGCACACAAATGCACGAACACAAAAATAAATATATATTTTAAATAAAAGACATTACAAATACATTGAAATTATAATAATATAAAAATTTGTAAATGATAAACCTAAGACTTGCGTACAACAGAGTTATTACACTAGTTCATAGAAATTAAAAAATATAAAATATAAAATATAAAATATCAGACCAAGATAGACACAATCGAATTTGAGCATATATTTATTGAGTTAAACTTAACTCAACACGCCTAATGGACCGGTTCAAATAGGTCCAATAACATTTAAGTCTACATATCTTTCAATCTAGTTTGACCCACTTGATCCAATTTATTTTGTCAACTCTAGTCATGATTTTAATTATACAAAGGGACACAAATATTGCCAACATGACTTATTGAATAGATTGAACCAAAATTTTAGTAAGTTTCAATTGAATTAATTTGTTAGACCATAGATTTACTTCATTTAAGAGTAAAATATAATTTAATCTTCATTTTTTCTCCTATTTTTTATCGTTGTAAATCTAATGCTGTCACAATAAAAATTTCACAGCTAGATAAATTATGCTTATTAAATAATATTATGTTTATTATTGTGTTTGTTCTAACTTATGTTTGTTTTTCTATTGTTTTTAAGTATCTATTGTAATGCTTGTAACGATAAAAAAAATGAGAGAGAAAATAAATATTAAATTATATTTTACCCTTAAATGAAACAAAATTTGAGATATAATGAATTAGTCCAATGAAAATTTATTGACATTTTGGTCAAGTCTATTCAACAACCATGTTGATAATTGTTTTTGTAACATTTTCGTCTATCTATGTTACGTATGCTTTTTCCATTAACAATCGTAAAAAATTAACGAATAAATGAATTTGTCGCATTTTTTATTTTTAACGATTAAAATTTGAATTTTTATTTTTTTGAGTATACAATTATCCATGCTATATACATTTGGGGATAAAATTAATTATTTATCCTAAATTATACGGTAATCTATTAGAAGAAAAAAGGACTGCAACTGTAATAATAATATGTTAATCTGAGTGATAAACATGCATTAATTGATTTAAGAACAAAATGGATAATGACACGTCAATTAAGTAAAGAAAAAAAGTCCTCCATTCATACAAGATAAAAGGGTGTTATATAAAAATAATGTGGGATTGCCCTTACCGGAATATTCCCTACTGACAAAATGCTTGAGACCATTTCCCGAAAACTATATATAGCAATCTTTGAATCCCAAAATTTGCCCTAGAACTTCTTGAACAGCCGCAACATGCTCCTTCGCACCAAACAGTCACTTTCTCTCTCTTCACTCTACACTTGCCACCGCCACCAGATTCGCGAAGGGGTTTAGGGTTCCGTCCATGGACGCCGTTGAATTGCCGTTACCAGTTGACGTGGCAGCTGCCCCCAAATTGATGGGATCGGAGGGTTTCTCGCTAATTCAAAATGGTTTCTTGCTCATTATCCTTTCCCCAATTTTCTATTTCTATTTCTTTTCTTTATGTTACTTTTTTGTTATTGCTTTGTCTATGTATGGGTATGTGTCGTTGGCTTTGGGATTTGGTAATTTGATCTGTGATATTCTGTTGTTTGTTTGCTAGTGGTCTTGATCGTTACGAAATAATGCAAATCTGGAAGCTGGGAAAATGTAATTTAGATAATTTTTATAATTTTTACATCATTATAACTGAAAATGAACCCAGTGACAACTGCTCTGACTATGGCTGCAGTCTTGTAATTCCTACACTTGTCAGTAATATTGATTAGAAAGGTAACGGAAGGTTGAATGTGAAAACATGTTGATATTATTTTGTCCATTGATGGGAGAGGAAGTTGTTTGAGTGTAAATTTGATGCAGGCCACATGTGTGTGTTAGTTAAGTGTTGGGAGTTTGAGGAGCTCTGCTTAGTGGTGGAGATGCTCACTCTGTTTGCTCAATGCTTGGTTTTGAGTCATCCCCCATACGGCCATACTCATGACCAGATTAAACCAGTGTGCTCCTTTTGCACTTTGCAGTTGTTCGACTTTAAATAGCTGTTACTCTGACTGTTTCAAGTAATTATCTATTGCTAATAGATATTCATTTTATGGATGAATTGCCCATTATTGGGTTTGGGTTTGGGTTTAGTCTATTAACTTCAGTCTTAACTTTGTGATATACTCATCATCTTTATGGTTTTTTATTCATTATTACATGATTTTACCGACTCACTGTTATTGTGCCAGATGTTGCAAGTATAAAAACGGCAGCTGAGTTTCCTTCCTGCAATAAATTTGTAGAAACTCAACTCTCTAAGAATTCTAGTCTGCTGCCCCATCTCAAGGGTGAAGAGGCGTCCAAAAATATGCCTAGTGGTAATGGCAGAAATTGTCCTGTAATTAATTCTAGATTAGAAGGTGTACCATTTCAACGAAAATCAGCAAAATCAAACAGGAGTAATAGTTCTTGTTCAAAGAGGCCACGGATGTCACAACCAGAAGATTCTTTAAGCCCTAATGGAATTGAGGAGTCAAAGGATATTTCTGATAAACTTGGATCTCATAATTTAAACTGTACTTCTCCAGGTATTTTCACACCACACAGGCCATCGACGGCTTTCTATCTATATGCTCTTTTGACTTTTTTGTTCCTTGATTTCTTTTGGTGTAGAGAAAAATCAATTACCCAAGCAAAAGAGCAATTCTAGCAAGCGTGGTGATAAGAGGAATTTTAAAGTGCCTTCTGCCAAGGCTAAATTTGAGTCATCCTCTATGAAGATGGGTGCATCAATCTTCAGTTCTACGTCTGGGGGGAACAACTTTTTTGGTATGTAATGTAATTATTAGGCCTATTGTTTTCTTTCTTCATAAATCTCCTGTAGTAGTTTCTCTCTCTTCATGAACTGCCCCCCCCCCCCCCCCCCCCACACACACATTTATTTTCTGTGCATCTTGGACATTGTGATTGAAGATAGCTAGGAGCTCATTTAACCTGCTTGATATCTGATTTGTGTGTTTGTAGCATTAATTACTTAAGTTATCTAACAATTCAGGTCATTCCATTCAATATGTGTGAGAAAACTCTCTGAAGTTGTCTACTGATATGGATATACACTGTGTATTTTTTTATTCAAAAACCAAGTTCATGACAAACTGAGACTTCCTTTGTTTTTTCTTTACTACCGTGGTGGTAATGATATTGAAGCCAGAAACAGGTCTATTTTGAGTATGTGCTTATCCAGCTTAAAAGTCAATCAGGCATGTTTGTATTGCTGATCGCTCATAACAGATATACTTGAACAGCAGTCTTCTTACAATAATGTCTTGATTTCTCAAAAATTGTACCTTATTGCATTATTATTCTTGAATCATGAACTCAATATCATTTTGGCTATACTTGTGCCACTATGGAGGCAGTTTATTAATGTTCAATTCTTTGAACTTGTAGAAGTTTAGAGTATCATTTGTTATTTCTTAATTATAATTTTCAATATTTTTGAGCCAGCTCTTCTATGCAAGGATATCAAAATTTTGGCTTCCTAGCATATGATTTTGTATCAGTTAGCTATATGTCTGATAGTTAGTACCTAACCCACATGCGGCCACATCAGCAAATGATATATGTTCTGACACCGTTAATCTACAATTCCAAGCAACAAATATAAGCTGTTTAATTAATACTTAAGATTTTAATAAAGCTCAGCTTTGCCAGAATAATATGTTTGGGTTCTTTTATGCTTTAAGACTGTGATTACTATGTGAAACTTAAATTAATTTCAATCAGTTTTTTTGGAAAATGTTGCCAGGGCTATATGGTCTGAAACATGATTTTCATGATGTCACAAAGCTTATTGATGAACCACCGTTAGATGAGCTCCTTAGGGGCACTTTTGAGTGCCC